>NW_020439008.1:457201-460932 GCF_000699045.2 Agrilus planipennis | reverse complement strand
AAAACTAGCGTTTCCCCGCGGCTTCGCTCGCAGAAATTAATATTGTTTCTCATAAAACCTTTTAACTCCCAATTCACCCTTACAACGTTTTAATTTTATGTAATGTCGCCATACTAGATTTCAAATACAAGCGTTGCAACAACATTTCATCCTTAAGGGTTGATTTTTAAAAATTGCCAAAACACTTATTTGCTTAATTTCAACAATGAGTAACATTTGAGTAAATCCGAGTACAAATAAAATAAACCCCATGGAAACATTTCAACCTTTTTTCATTTGAATAACAATATCAAATAGCATATGTACGAAGTTTCAAGTAAATTCAACCACAAATAAAGTTTCATATTCATTGTTTAAAAAATTTGGAATACTATGGATGTAAGTATATGTCAAGAAACTTGATATCATACATTGATTAATGAAAAAGCAACTATCTAGTGTTGGAAAACAACAAATTATTGCACAATACAATGAAACAACGGAAAAACTTGGGTTATGGTAGGCGAACTACTACACCAGAGTCCGCTTGACCGTTCACATCACGTTTTGGGTTTATTAACGATAGTTAAAAAACTGCAATGCGATTGTGGTAAAACCATTTCAATACCTTTGGTGCTTACAATTGCTATAATACAGTTTCAAACCAAAAATTAGGAAAAAAGTTAAACCCTCAAACAATTCAATAATTTATTTGATTAAGAAACCAGATATTTCATTTAAGTCAAGCGTGGGCTGGTAATTTATAGGTAAATGAGTAGGTAAATATTGCTTCATATTTTTAATGTTACAAGAAAATATGCATTTAATCCAATATACCGAAGCCTGCTCTCGTACCACCAATAAAATACCTTAATAGCCTTAATCTGTTAAGAGAAAGCTTACGAGAAAGCATCTCTTGTTTTCTCATTAAATTTTTGTGTCAGTCGAGAAAAACTCCAAGAATATAAGAAAAGTAACAACGGCTTACGAAGATAAGCCGGGCAATAAGAACGCGTTTAAGGCGTTTTTTATTGTCACAACTTCGTTACAACGAGTCAGCATAAATCCCACAACTGCCGCCATCTAGTTGGTGTGCTCGCCTATTAAAAAGGCCCTCAGCACGGATACAATTAGCCAGTAATCCGACGCTCAAATCCCCAGTTATTCCTCTCCATATATCTGACACAAGGGCAGCAGCAGGGGACTCATCTGAGTTATTATGTTATCGGATAGATTACACGCACAATACTTCAATAGGGAAGCGATATCAATTTGCTAGCGTTGCGAATGCCGAAAAATCAATTTGTAAATTTCCCAGCGCTACTGTTAATAGTTCCCGTTCTGATGTAGTTATATTGCTAAACCCGTGCATTAAGTGTCGTTATTGTTACCCTCAAACCACCAATCACCTACATTAATAGGCAGTTGTGTAAGTACCGGTAATTTAAGTTTCAGTGGAGATTTATTAACCGCATATACCTACATATATATCTGCGTACTTAATTCATATTCTGAGCAACGCTGATGGCTGATGTTTCCAGTTTAAATTATAAAATGCTACTTGCATCTTAATAAACGATAAGATGAAAATATCGTTTTCAACTCATCCTCTCAAAATATTCCGAAATTCATTTAAGGAGGTTGTGTACGTTTTTGCGGGGTAGGGAGCGACAGGGGAACGCCTATACTTACACATAGAGTCCACTCATGGCTGCCAATATAAATGTTTTTTAATTTTTCAAATAATTTGTTAGTGATTNACTTTACATTGTATTTTAAAGCGAACACCCTGCGGATCGATTCGTGCAATACTATACCAACATCAAATGAATAATTACTTAAGGAGGTTGTGTACGTCTTTGCGGTCCACTCATGGCTGCCAATGGCATAAAAATGTTTTTTTAATCTTCTAAATAATTTGTTAGTGATTGAAACTTCATTAAAAGAATTTAATTTACAATCTAATTTTATTCATATTCCATTCAATATTTATAACCATAAATCTAAGTGTTCAAAAGCCAATTTTTCACTTCATTATAAAATGTGCTAATTCTTATTTCACTGATGGATGTACTAATGGCAAACTTCATTATTAGAATGATTGTTTAATGTATAGTATTATTTTCTTGTATATGTATGACATGTTGCCACGTGAGTATACGTTTTATTATAGAGAAATGAAAATCATCATTTTTCGTAATTTTTTTTTATTTGTTTCTCTCGAACGGAACAGAAAATTTTTTGCAACTTTGTGGAATGCTTCAAAAACGCCTTTTGCGTACTATAAATAGTTTTTTATTACCGCAAAACTTTTTTTATCAATAAAAAAATCCGATATAATACGTAATACGATATAATTTTGATTAATTGCATGTCTTCAAGAGAAAATGTTAAAAAACCAAATTTTTAATTTCAATTTCTCGGAAGCTACACAGGGAAAATCAGTTTCATGGCAGATGCAAGTGTATCTTAGACCTATAATTAACATACTGAGATTTTATAATTATAGGACTTTTTACGTAAACAACCTCCTTAAATATAATAGATTAAACAGTAGCAGTAGAATGAATAAGTTTAGTACAGCAGTTTGCCGAAATATTACCAATTTCAGTTTCTTATATGTAAAAATTTAAATAATCCTGATTATAAAAGAGCATTTAACACGTAGCCTTCTATGGAGACTCATATCGATTATCATTTCCATTTTTATTAATAAAATTCACGATAAACTTGGCGGCAATTTTCGATAATATGAAAATTAGCTTTTCGACCTTATTTTTAGGGTTCCGTACGTCATAACAAAAAGAGGAACCTTTATAAGATCACTCCTCTGTCTGTGTGATAAGATCCTTTTTCTTAGGAACACGCGGAGGTATCAAGTTGAAATTAATATCAAATACTTAGGTCTGCCATCCCTTGGAGCTGTAAAAAGTCAAGGCAATCAAACGGCCGTTACGCATATTTTGACATTTACAAAAGAATCAACACCTATAGGATACTTCGTGTTGACCTAAAGCCATGAAATTTGGCAAGAAGCAATTTCTTACAGTAGAGGTGGCTAACAAGTCGATCGCGAGGCCAATTTTGGTCGATTGTCGATTGCTCGCAATGTCTGGGGCGGAATTCCGTGTACCAAGGACTTTGAAGATATTGTAAAAGATAAAACTTTCTAACAATAGTTTAATGTACTTAGTCTTCCCATTAATGTTAAGGCAATAAAGTTAGTTCTAAATCTGTCTTTATTTGCAACTACGTTGAATTAATAAATTTTGTTAATAACTCTCCATGTTCTTTTAATTTCCCCGAACGTGAGCTTCTTTGTCCTTTAAATAGTTATTTTTGTTGTTTTTTAAGTAGGTAAATAAGCCGTACACTTATCCATATTTCAGTACGACGTGTACTCAGCGAGCTATTGATAGATTAGCAAAAAATAACTCATACTATTCTTTCATGATAATTTTTTTCTGGACCAAAGAAAAACGTGAAAGTGTGTGAAAATAGTATTTATTTATACATTACAATTGATAAAAAATTAAATTGCATTTTAAGTTAAGAAAAATCTATCTTGAAAATTTTTTGCCACTATCAAAAGTTACTATTACTAAATATTATATGTATCTATAATTTCCTAAATTATTAAAATAAAGCTGTTTTCTAGCATTATCGAAGGTTTAAGAAATTGCTCGTTCACATTCAGATTGTACATTAGTAATTAATAATAATGATGATAGGAGAACTAATATAAACATATT
>NW_020439008.1:442162-457142 GCF_000699045.2 Agrilus planipennis | reverse complement strand
ATGATCTGTGACTGCAAAATAGTACAATATTTGAAGCAGACGTTTACAATTAATTATTATTAATAAAATATTGGATATTGATTTGATTAGTTCTCAAGTTTTAGAGGTAATTGTGGTTTAAAAAAATTTTGTAAATTAATTTTTATATTTCCTTAGTTTTCGCATGACTTACACTCTCCTAGGTTCACTTTTTTTTTATTTCATTTACATCCATGTGTAAAAAAGTTAAAAGAAAAATGTAAAATGTTAGTGAGGCACCTACGCATGTAGAATGCCTTTGATGAACTCATTGGGAATTCAACAACTTATTATTATTATTATTCATTTCCTTAGTAATTTCACAGCATCTGAACTTTTGTTTATTATTACCGTACATTCCGCCCACCCAATTTAAATATTTCCGTTTAAATCCATTGAAAAGAAGCGAAGTGTTAGCCGTAAAAGCACCCTTTTAACATTCGTCTTTACGGCAATTGTCTATAAAAACTGCGTTCGAATTGTTAACCTTGGCTTTCTTTATGCATTACATCCTTGGACCCCTTTATCTCTCGTGTCGAATCGACTTTACACTCCGCGACCGTCGACAATATTAACAACAAAGTTTAAGCTTTATTTTAGGGTCATTTCATGCTACCGCGCGACTGCAGTCTTGGTGGGTATTATTGCATGCATATGAAACTACACACATACATACATACTCATCATACACGTATGCATATAGAGTGTTCAACAGCGCCATAAGCCTTAGGCACTTAAGTCTGGCTTTCACGTCTTTTAGTGTTAAGTCACTTCGTTCTGGATGCTAAAATAATCAGCACGCAGGTTACAGTCGCAAATGTTCAGACAAAAATTGCACCAGAAGCCTGACAACACGTGCACTTTTTAATCCCATAACCCTTTTCTTTAAATACAAATATTGAACCCTAGTTTGACGCGAAGAGAATGCAATAGTCACCTAATAATTTTCATCAAAATTGTTTCCCGTATTTTCTTCAGATAAATCATCAAATCAAACTATGAAGTACTGACGTTATAAAACTACCCCACTAGAATTTATAGGGGGCATGCCCATGTAGCGTGCGGGCCTCATGTGGTTAATGAGGGGCATGCTGATATAGGGATTTCCCTGTAGATTTCTCATGAAAATAGCACCAAAAAAAGTGCTGATACTAAAATGAGAATTGCCTTATGGGTTTTTCATATGAGTCTTAAGGGGCAAACCTATCACACGTATTAACTTTGTCTAATTACAAACGTCGTCGTTTCAATGAAATCTTTTACATTTGCAACGAACCAACAAAAGTGTACTTCCTGGTATTGCTTTTATAAGACAACTAAAACCAGGTGCATCAGGTCGAACAACAGTAAAACGATTGCAATTGTAATTTAAAGTATTGTTGACTACAAAACAGCTCAATAACATAATCTTACTTAAGAGCAACAAGTCTTACAAATAAGTGATAAATGTATAAGTTACAGTATCACCAAATGGGCCCTTATCTATTAACGAATGACGTCACCAACTGTATTTATACCAAGGCAGGCCAGTTTCTCCTCAGTGTTGAACTACATAGCTTAGACGATTAATCTAACTTACGCTATTTACATATTTTTGTAAACTGGTAGCTAGTACGTTAAAGTTCTTTGTAATTAAATAAATTAGTTTTAAAAACTTGTTCACTTTATTCGGATTCAAAACTTATATATTGTTTTTTTATTAATAATAAAGTTATTTTTCCTAAAATTTTTAATGGGGTAGTAATAATTTTTCCCTGAGGGGGTTATATGCGACATTCTTCATGATGCGCTAATACAGCAAGGCGTTGTATGCCCCTTCCTTGCACTAGGGGGAAACCTCATGGGGCCCACGAGAGGTAGTGTGGTTACCCACTTAGGGACCCTACGGGTACACCTCTCAAAATTCTAATCGGGTATGTATCCTCTGTATGATTTTAGTGCATTCTTTTTCAAGCGGCATGCACTCTTAAAAAAGTATGATTCTCTAATATCAGATTTTGAAATATTTTAATTGAAGTTAGCTTGTTTGGTCTACTGCTTTTCATTGACACTAATTACTGTATTGTCAATTGGCACAAAATAAATCGAATGAAATTGACAAAATGTTTAATGTTATACCTACTAACCCTACAAAATGGTAAACAGGAAGCAGCGATCGGTCAAGACAGTGGATGATGGTATATAATACAATAGAAGAATTACTGAAGAGTCTAATTCTTTATTGGATTAGGATACGATTTATCATATGCAAGATTTGTCTGTGTACAATATCGTAAATACAATCAATTTAAATTAAAAGGAGTTACAATTTGGGCCGAAGGGCCGTGGTCTAAATGGACTGTTAAGTGTAGATATTTCATTAGGAACTACGGCTGACATCTTTAGTGGTAGTGACCACGTTGTCAACATAGTTTCACTGAAAATGTCAACCGCAATTGCCAACAGAACTTCTGGACTTAAAGATTCATTTAGATCAATACCCTTCAGCTCGAATCATAATTCTATCTTGGTTTCCGGTCGTAAAAGCCTATATTCTTATAAAAGTATTAGAACTATACCAAATTTCTTGCGACTTTATTAAACGGTTTAAATGATATTTGCGAATGAAAAGACCCAAAATCAAAAAGAAGGATTTTTCAGTACAATCATGATCATTGATCACTTAGAAACAGGTGGCTGTTTGTAATAAAAAAAGTCACAATCTTACAAATTTTTCTCATAAACGCAAGCTAATTCTTATTAATTTAAGTTCTGTGATGCCATTTAGAGTTTGTTCGCAAAAATTGTAAATTTAATATCTTTTTAACTGCAAAAATAATAATTAACATATTCCATTTTACGTTAGAAGTAGTGTGTCTGTAATGAGTCTTGATTTCAGCTTTAACTCTATTATGAAAAGGAGCTGTATCTACCCCAGTCAGTTCGAGTGAAGGAACACTATGAAAAGGAAGCAGGTTTAAAAAGGAGTAGTCGAGTTAAAAAACGCTCAAATTTCAAGGATTTATGAATTATTCTCAAAGACCCTTACAAGCCAAGAACATGTAGTTTGTATGCAAAAAAAATCCATCTCAGTATTAAGTAATAATGATTTAGAAAGTGAAATTACTGTAGAAAATCCAAACAAAGACATAAATGCTCGGTGAACCAATTTTTTTACCACTGAAATGTAACAGAAATACAAATGTACTCATCAAAGTCAATACGATATAATACAACACCGACCCCGCATTATCTATCCTCTATTTTCCATCATATGAACTGCAATATTTGTATTATTGCATTGATGTAAAAGAGTACATTCTCAATTTTTTACAAGAATATGGCAAGAATGCATATCAGCAGTTGTAATTATTATTGAGAAAACGATATTTACCTCAAAATAAGGTTTTCGTTTTAACTTGTACATCTTATTTATCTTTCGTCTATTATTTTGAATATAAATATATCAATAAAGTTTTTATAACAGTAATACGATGTATGTTATATATATATTCACTTCTATAACTGATTTTCAACAAGAGCAGCGCCGCCAACTTATTTCTCATTAGTAAATAGTGCAGTCCATCATATCAGGTATAGCGTTTCGTGAATTACAAATACTGATTGATATTAAGGAATGCGAATGCTACGGACAATTTAATCACAACTGTGCAAAAATTATAATTTTCGATTGTAAATGACTGAATTTTCCGTAGAAATAGTAGAACTTAATTTTGACATGTTTCTTTAAAAATTAGTTCAAGTTTCTTAATTATTACAATTAAATTTGTAATATCAACTAAAATACCTAATAAATTTATTTCCGCTGGGATTTTATTTTTCCAAATTTGGATCCAAACTGTAATTTTTATTATTTTCGCTTACGAAGCAACGGTCTAGTGGAATAAATTGTAAATATCGCTTTAATATTTAGGTAAATTTTGGTTTTTCATTTTCTCCGTGTTGCTCGTTGCTTTAATTAAATATGTGAAAATATCTGGTTCCAATATTTGCAGTAAATTAGTTGACTTCTAGAGTGTAGATGCTTATCCATTGTTGTACGTTAACTAGCTTGAGTGGAAGTTTGAGTATAATGAAACAAGGTTTTATTTTTCCTAAAAAATAAAAATTATCTTCATACACAAACTAATATCATAGTTAAATCAAGTTGACAGGGCTCGTATGAAAAATATGTATGCTCCGTCAAACATTAAACTAGAAACTCCGTCAATTTGAGATTTGTCTAAGTATAACGTTAAACCATAGGAGAAAGGGATTAGTTTTGCAAACTTCCGTTCCTAACCGCTTTATCCTTATCAATTGTTTAATGTATGATTTGCCCCTTCTACACTCGCAATTTTAAATAGCCATATATAACATTCTTTTGCCAGTCAAATTGGCAGTTACAGAACAAAGGGTGCCGGGTAGACAAACAAACATTAAAATTAGGCAGAGAGACCGAGGGAGAAGATAGGAAGGCTCTTCTTTGGCTATTATCTAAACAAGGAGGGCGTTGATTCAGACAACTGACTGTGTACGCTTGGTGTCCTAAAAGAGATACATTATGTACAGACGCCGTATAATACGGATGTTACTTATTAAAAGATAGGCCGCGAAGCTAATCGTGCTAATGTTAGGGGAGGATCGCCCCTTGTTGAATACGTCACCCTGCTGAGACTGGCATCCGGTAAATCACACTGATAGTATTAATTTCTATTCGGTTTTACGGTAATCGGATAATCCATTTCTTTAACTGTTTAATTATAGGATTCTTATGTATCATTTATTTCAACAAAAAACAAAATATATATTAGCCAGTATCTATTGTAATGGTTGTATATAAATGTGAATTAAAAGGTTTGTTTACTAATATCTATTTACGGCAAAATGTCGCCACGTAAACAAAATTAATAAGAAAGGATTATGCTAATAAAGAAATTCGAAGTGGACACTATTCTGTAAAAATTGTCAAACGAGGATCGCGTTTCGATTTTGTTGGATTTCATCAGCACGTTGCAGACAGTATAGACAGAACACAGACTAAAAAATAAATTTTTGGGTGTTTCATTCCCACCAGCCCCTAATGCTGGTGGGCGGGCAGCCCTCTGGACTACGCCGGAAGGTAAGGCGGAAGGCACTCTTCAGCCTTCTTTCAGGAATCGTGAGCATGGGTGGGTGGTGGTTCGGGTGAGAAAGATGAGACGGACGAAATGAAGACAGAAGAGAATGAAAGATTATTTGTGGAATGTTATTGCCCCAGCATGTGTCTAAGTGATCCAAGGAAACCACAGAAAAAAGCTTGGATCAAAGCAGACGGACCCGGAATCGAACCGGCGTCCTCCCGAATGCTAAGCAATGGACTAAACCTATAGACCATGCCGCTCGGTCTGTGTTCTGTTGAAACTTTTTGCGACGCGCTGATGAGATTCAACAAGATCGAAATCGCGATCCGCGTCTGACAGTTTCGACAGAATAGTGCCCATTTCGAATGTCTTTATTCGATTATAGTAACGTGCCTATCACGTAGTGGCGAGCTACGCCTGGATACATAATGATCCGTAAAATGTAGCATTGTACTACAGATGGCGTTTACCGTGCCATTTGTATGATTTCATAAACGGATTATGCTGTTGGTCAGTAATTTTCGAAACTACCGGATTTGGATCGCGGATCACAATTTCGATCTATTTGATTTCATCAGTCTTAATAAATCATGGTCCCGAAACGAAGGTGCTCCTAAACATATTGTAGCGAGCACGAGTATGCGTGCGATCGGGCACACGTGTGCGTGAACGGCTTATCGCTTCGCCGACTAGCTTGTAAATGTGTGTGACGTACCAGAGTTCTGGGAAAGCAGTTAAACAGTTCAAAGAAAAAATAAACTATCCGGTTGTCTCCAGAAGGTTCCAGAAAGTAAACAAAAGAGTATTTAACGGAAGAGAAAAAATTAGTATACGCCTTTTATCAAGAAGAGGAAATTATTGAGATAGTTTGGTTTGAGAAGAACAGGTCACTGCGGCGGGTATTAAATACTTTTTACATCATAATTTGCATTTTATACTTTACACATACCGCTATCGTATTTGACTCGCTTCATTTTTAATCTTTACACATTCAATTTCCTTGTATGTTTTGTAAATTGATAAATAAAGTGCGGCATCAAAAGTTCACGATGAGAATACTTTATATACTTACTTCAATTTATTCTTGAGTATTATTCAATTCAATTCAATCAACTATTATTACATTCTATGTCACCTACTTATTCGATCTGCTTCTCTTACTAAATTATAAAAATATTGGAGGTGCAAGGAGACGATCGAACTATCTGCACCGAACTATTCAGATTATATGTGAGTCTGTAGACTTACCTATCACCATCATAAGGTCGTCAGTACTAAGACTGGTTGGACACGCTTCTCCACTCTTTCCTATTCTGAGCTAACCTTCGCATTCTCTAAAACTAGAACATCCCACATCCTTAACTATTTGTGAACAATAATCTAATCTAGGCCTACCTCTACCTCTCCTAACTCCAGTTTCTGTCTCTAATATGTCTCTGACTAGAACTTCATGCCTGAGAAGGTGTCTTAACAACCTATCCCGCCTATTTTTTGTTGACTTCCATAGAGTCCTTCGTTCTCCTATCTGTCTATCCACGGTATCCTCATCATTCACCGATAACACTACATTTCGAATGCGCCTAAACTTTTCACCGTCCATGTTTCGCACCCATACAGCGCCGCTCTACACACATACACCTTAATCAATCTTTTTCGAATTTCTAAATGAACCGTTTGCGAGCATAGAAATGCCTTCTTTTTATTGAAGGCGACTCGACCCTGCGCTATTCTCTGCTTTATATCCTTACTACTCCTTCTGTCCTGACTTATCTAACTTTTTATAGATACCTAAAATCAGCGACTTCCTCTAATCTTTTGTCTCCTACCTTTATATTCGCTTTTTCCCCACTTTTTCTTCCCTTGCATACTAGTATTTTTACTTTACTTTTATTTATTTTCATACACAATTTTAATCAATACCGCTTCTATTTTATTTTAAGACTTTACTATAACTGCAACTAAATATGCTTCTTGAATATAATACTACATTAACTACATATTTTCCAAATCGTACTTAAGTTCAACCTGACCTATTCTTTATTAGTTATCGTTTTCAAAATGTTAATTTGATAAACACGAATGACTATATTTGATTTTGGTATATATGTATTAACAAAAGGTATGTTACCTTGTTCCGAAAATGTGTATTGTTCTCATGATTGACAGTGGCACGGAGTTGGTAGCGGCTGTGTCAATAGAACAAACCAGCAACCTATATGATGGTAAGGGACCGATTGCGTGTTACATGCAAATTAGACCACATTAATATGCGTATTTTGGGCACATCTTGGACGATACTACGACTACAACAGTAAACCGACTATATGACGCAGATGGTGCACTTGGAAACAAAGCACCCTTCTCAGTCCGTGTCGCTTGTGCAAATACAATAATTATACGTACCATTTATTGTAATACAACAGCTAGGAGCAAAATTCTTATTATTAAAAAGTATCCAATAGTTGGGAAATTATTGCTAGTTCGAATAAAAATGACTTGTAAAGGTGAGTGATTAGTAGATTATACTCGCGAGAGATTTCAACTGACACAGTGGATTCCACTGAGTGGAATATTTATTTTTCAGGGCGACAAATCGAATATCAAAATTGATTTCTAAGAAAAGCAACCTTATCTGCTGAAGAGCGTCAATAATTTTGTTACTGACAGTTAGGCTTAAAAACCGAAAAAACTCTTTCAGCAAAAAAATCACAGTTGAAGACGCTATGATTTTATGAATTCGTCCATAATGTGAAATGTAGTAGCAACATTTTAAATTAGCTTAAGTGCTTTTGACGGGTCCACAAATCGACAGAGTGAATAGAATAATTCGAAGTGGTCTGTATGCTGTCGAAACTGCCAGACGCGGATCGCGATTTCGATCTTTTTGGATCTTATCAGCGCGTCGCAGGCAGCTCTGTCAGAACACAGACCAACTTTTACCTGCTGCCTTAACAGTGCGTTTTAGAAAATACTACAAATGGCGCACTAAACGCCATCTGTAGCACGATGCTACATTTTAGGATTACGTATGCTCCGACAAGGTCCACTTGTGTGGATATCTACTTGCTGAAAACGAATCCCGGCGTAGCTAACCTCAACGTGATAGGCACCTTAGCTTAATCATAGCATACGTAATCCTAAAATGTAGCATTCTGCTACAGATGTCGTTTAGTGCGCCATTTGTAGTATTTTCTAAAACGCACTCTTAAGGCAGCAGGTAAAAGTTGGTCTGTGTTCTAGTTGTAGTATTTTCTAAGAGTGAATACAGGTAATCAGGGGCGCAATAACGTAACAGTTTGACTGGGTGCTCCCATCATAATACTATAAATGACAAAAAAAATGTTACCAATGTATTGAATTTCTTATACTTGAAAAAAAATCGAGTTCGGCTGCTCATTTACGAGCTTGAACTATTTGAACCGAACTTTCAAGTTGGGTTATCATCTGAATCGACTGGAATTGACTGGGTGTCCAACCCAATCGAGTGGGCGCATACAGGTACCCGCGGACCCCTCCCTTGTTGCGCCTCTGGAGGTAATACTACTGTGGCGGCTAACTTCTCTCGGGCCGTACTCCTTAGCTCTGATATCGTCCGTCAGGCGGCCAAACTCTTTAATCATTTTCCCGCAGGTGGTGAAAAGTATCTGATGCAAGGAGCATGTCACTGATGAATCCGGGCGTGCTTTCAGAACGAAGTATACACTGCTGATCGCTCCGTTCACTATAATTTAGTAACGTGATGACACCGTCAAGGAACAACAAATGCAACTTTCATCGCTTTTCAATCCTAGAACGTCAAAAATGGGTCTGCAGTTCTTGATCACCGCTAAACAAAATTCTTTCTCAAAAAAATCACTTCCTGCTGAAAACCCCTCTTTCTCGTAATGAGTTTAAAAACAACGAATCTCTCCTTCAAATGTTAACGACTCAGGCTACATGTCCTTTCATCACACTTATGCACACGCAGATGCAATGCTCTTCTCTTATATAAAAAGAGTGTGGAGGATTTGGAAACCTTACAATTAAACCGTTACATTGGCTCAATTTCTTCATACCCTTTCTCGCCATCAGCACATATCTTGACGTTACTTCTCCTTATACTCTCATCATAATTTGTCCAAGAGTACTATGGTAACTCACCCCTCATATGACAGCCTCTCTAACTGTTTTCTCGCGGGTGGTGGCGAAAAGTCTCTGATGGTACAAAGGCAGAACATGTCACTAGCGTTACTACTTAACCCATTTCCCATCTCAAACCTATCCCCAATCCCCAGCTTCCACTTTCTTCCCGGGGGTGAACAATCCACAGGGTTTATCTCCCCGCTCGAGGAGGGGTTTTAGTCGGTAAGAATCCGACACTATCTCCCTTCAGGGGGTGTCTTTTGAAGATTTCCCCTCCTCGAGTATAATCTAAACAAAAAAAAAAGAACTAGCGTTACTCATTAGTCCAGGCGTGCTTTCGGGACGAAACACGCACAGCTTTTTCTTAGCGTTCTTTTACTTTTCGGTAAAATATAAAAGTAAATAATTTTTACCTAATACACGTAAAATATTCAACATTCTAATTCAAGCTTCCATTTTATTATGTTTTCCTTTAGTAGATCAGATAATCCCCTTGTTTTAATGGCTGAGTACCATTCGAACAAACTCTAATGCAAGACTGTATAGTAAGGTAGAAGATCATTTTCAACCTTCATTAGGAACTGTGGTAATGGGCAGTGATGACTGAGAAGCGACAAATGAGACGAACGAAATGAAGACAGACGAGAAATTAGAGGCAATTTATGAGATACTACGGTTCCGAAATTTGCTAAAATGATTCAATCGTTAATGCGATCTTACCAAAATTTATAAAAATATTTTTAATGAAATTTTACATCCTTATCTATCGATTATAAAGTAGGTACAATTTTTTAAAAGCACCAACTAATTATTAAAGTAGAGCAATTTAGATAAATAATTACAAAAAATCATTTTCGGACGATGTTACTTCTTTTTGTTTATAATAAATACGACTGTTACAACCAACAAAAAATAAATATTGTTGTGATACTATAGACACACATATCAATTTTGTTTATATGTACAAATATAGATGTATATCTGAAAAATGATTTTGAAAGCGTCAATGGGCAAATTTTGCCATTAGTATTCTAAATTGAGTTCAATCTCTTAAAGTAGAATTAAAATTTCATATTGCATAATTTGCATAAGGTTTTGTCACACATGTTTCGTAAAAATTGATGAGAATACAATTAATGTTCAAATTTTGTTATGTATTTTTTGTTAACTTTAGGGGAAGATAATAATTGGTGCTTCTTCCATTTATTAGATATTTACAAAAAAAAACTAACGAGAATTTAATATCTTTTCGGAAAGGTGTGTTTTTATCCGATTTGGTATAGATTAAAAATAAATTTGAATTTTTTAAATGGTACTGGGCTTAGAAAGACTTTATGAAAACTGAATTTAAAAGCTGGGCATTGAAATGAGAAACAAATCTGTTGTTTAAATCTTTGTAATATAAAGTATAACGCATCTACTGCAAAGTAAACAATTTTATGATGTTGAATAACTANTTTGAATTTTTAAATGGTACTGGGCTTAGAAAGACTTTATAAAAACTGAATTTAAAAGCAGGGCATTGAAATGAGAAACAAATCTGTTGTTTAAATCTTTGTAATATAAAGTATAACGCATCTACTGCAAAGTAAACAATTTTATGATGTTGAATAACTATACTGTCTTAGTATAGAGACGAATATTACATAATTATCGTAACTATGGTCTATTATGAGTTGAGGAAAGTGCACAGAATAACATCTATACATTTTCCAGAATGAAGAATACTAGTGGCTGACAGCGTTGGTAATTGCCACTGTAAAATAACAGTTTGATTGATATTTTTATACTACACACTTAACTTGTATAATGACAATAACAAATTAAGAAAATAAAATCGTGATAAAAGTATATTTGGCAACATTTGCCTCAGTGTCCCCTTTTATTCCTTTATTAGAAGCATGATTGATTGGTTCGAAGTTGTAGTGTGATGTTGCAGGTGCATTGGGTTGGGAGTTTGAATAATATTATCACATGTATGTAGGCAACCCAATATATATTGTCAGGTGTAGGCAACTCAACATATATAGTGACAAAGAAGACCAGATCTTCCAGATGTCACATTCTGTATCATTCTAGAACATGACCAGCTCCTATAAGTAGTTGCCGCGTGCATGGGAGAGTTAAGCATACGAGAAGCTCAAGAAGAAACGAAAAACGGACAAGAAGAAATCAAAGAAGAATTGAAAGCAGCTTAAGAAGAAATGTAACAGAAAACGGAAGCAGTACAGGAAGTAATAAATATGGGAATGGAGCAAAAGATAAGTGATTTTAGATATAAGATGGAAAGGAACATAAAGCAAAGGAAAATCAATCTGGAAAAAAAAAGAAATTAGAGGAGAAATAAGAGAAGAAATGAGAGAAAAAAGAAGAGAAAAAATGAGAAAAGAAATAAAAGAAATGAGTGAAGAAATTTATAAGCTAATACTACCCACTTCTGCAAGAGCTCACTATTCAGGTGCAGTTTTGAGCAAGGGCAGAGCCAAATTCCTGGACTGATTCAGAGAAAGCAACAGCACTAATAACTCTCTTACGAGAAGAGGCGCAGGATATACTTCAAGGAATGCCCGAGTCCCAAAAAGCTGGTACATCAGAAGCAAATGAAAAACCCAAGAAATAACGATTCTTCAACCATATGAGTACCATGTGAAGTGTCTCGTGAGATTACCTTACCCCTCTTCCTTCAAGAATTCGTAGATCAATTGTCGGTACAAACATTTTTCAATGGAGTCAGGAAAACCGAACTACAGCATGTCCTAAGACTAGCATGCTACAAGACTCCATCTGAAGCATTATCACATACCTTAGAATTTAAAGCGACGAAACAAGCTTCCAAGGATCACATACGGGTGCGACAAGTAAACGAGTGGTACAAATACAAAGTGAGGTATTGCGTAGCTTATTAAAACATGCATAAAAGATCTGCAGAAAGCCACTGCTAAAGACGCGAGAGACCGAAATTCGAAATGTTGGGAATGTGAAAGAGCGGACCGTTTTACTTGAGACTGCAAAAACTACAGTGGTCGTTCGAAATACTTGAATTGTGGAAAAATGGGTCACCTAAGTCGAATGCCCCTCAAACAAAACACGCCAGTCGGAAAACTATGATCAACCGTCTTTATGGGGTGCAAATTGGCTCATCCTTACCAAGCCTCATTTCAAGACTGGAAGGAACTTATTATTCATGGAAGGATTTATAATATCAGTATAATGCTGGAATGGTTATAGATACAGGAGCATCTAGCACTATCGTTCTACCTGATGTGGTATCGGATTGGCGAATTCGACCTTTAGCAAGAAGACTGATCTTGACTACAACTACTGAAGAAACGTCACCACTCTATTGAGTATGCAACGTTGAAATTAGGATTGGAAATCTTATACAGTTGAGTATTGGTGGTCGACATAGTTGATGAAATCATCATTCGATTGGATCTTCTGCAAGAACATGGAATTCTCTTAAATCTTATCACTTCTACAATGAGTATCGATGAACAGGAGATAGTAATGTCAAATCCCAAGATGAAGCTTCTCGCCTGTAACGTGATCGTAGAGGAAGATCGAGTACCTACTACCGAATCGCTCCGAGAGCATTGTAAGAGTAAGAATAGACAATGATAACGGCAGATTGGTGAAGGACTTGGTTCAGAAAGTAGTGTTGGTAGGACATACGCTCGTTGGAAGTGGAACATTGTCGATATCTGTTAGAATAGCCAATCTGAAAGGCTTCAAGCAAAAAATTGGCAAAGACATACAATTGGGAGTATTTAAATCAGTAACTCTAATTCCCCACTGTGAATGAGAAGAAGAACCCGAGGCGAAACCGACATCACTTCCTGCAACTTTAACAGAACTGGTGGAACGATCAAGGCACCATCTAAACAAGCACCAGGGAAAGCTACTGGGAGAACTTCATAGCCGTTTTCAACATTCCTTCGCCCTCCCAGATCAAGACATCGGCAGGACCAATTTAACATACCACCACATCAACCTAGAAGAGTTCTTTGGGTGAAGAAAGATAATGTCAGTAATCTTCTAAAGGACATACATAAACAAGTAGTTATGGAACCATCTGAACGTTCTTGGATCTCCCCTACAGTGCTGGTACGCAAGAAAGATGGTTCCAGGAAATTTTGCGTGGACTACAGGAAGTTGAACGATGTAAGGACGACACACTAGATAATCGAGCTGCAGCTAAATGGTTCTCTGTTCTCAACTTCAATACTAGATACTGACAAGTGGATGTGCATCCGCAGAATAAGGGGAAGATTGCTTTGGAAGACTGGAATGGTTTTTTGCAGTTTAATGTAATGCCTTTTCCATTGTACAAAACACCGGCTACATTTGAACGACTCATATACACTGTATTACAAGGATTATACCGGAAAATCTGTTTCGTTTACTTAGACGACATCATCATACTAAAAAGAAATTGGCAGCCCTAAAATTAAAGCTAAGTCCCAAGAAATGTATCCTGTTTATAGAAGGGAACTGAAATACCTACGACATGTCATAACATGGGAAAGAACTATGACTGACCCTGACAAAACGGATGCCATATGAATTTGGCCCATACCAAAAGATTATCATGAATTTAGAAGTTATTTGGGAATTAGCTCCTACTGCCGACGATTTATATGAGGATTTACCGATATAGCCCAATCACAGACTGAGAAGATATGGAGTTTCATTTCAATGGACACCCGAATGCCAGAAAGCATTTGAACATCTGATAATTACACTCCGTGAAGTCCCAATCTTGACATTCCTACAATTCAGCGAACCTTTCATCGTTGATGCGGCACTTGGTGGTGTATTGTATATAGTACAAGAGAGAAAAGATACGGTCATAGGGTCCTCTAGACGTCATATTCTGGAAAATTCTCGTAAATGTTCAGCCCCTATATTTTCCATGCTTACTAGGAAGTATTTCCTTATTATTATTCAAAATTAGAGATGGGTTGGATACCCGGTTTGAATCCAGTATCCGGCGATTCCTGCACTNTAAATTATTTGTTATTTTGATATAGTTCTTGTGTTTACTTTTTCTCGTAAATAAGAACACATGAATATAGACGAACTGTTATAATTTCTGTCGCTGGTTGGGTTCAAGTGTAATTAACGGCAAATTATTAGTACGATTTTGGCACCTTGCATACTTTTAGTGTTTACATACATTAAATCCATCAACCAAGAATTAAAGTTCCATTGGTTGATTGTTTAAACGTATTTTGAACGGGACATAATGTGGTTTGGGACGTTAGTGAGGGTAGGATTTAATGGAAAGCCCGCCAGAACGAAAAGATGAATCATTAACGGTAATTGTTTTGCTGGGTACCAGGTTATTCGGGACCCGACAAAATCGCTGTCCGGTGCATCTATACTCAAGATTGCAAACAATTCTTTTGAATCACGCAGACCCGGTTTGCGAGTGAAATTATTTCACGTTTGGAGACAAAAAGATGGGAAGTATTTTTATGTATCGTAGTAGGTGTCTGACCAATGATTCCCAATTCATCTTCGAGGTTAGTATCGGTAATACCATACAGTATCAAAACCATATCACCCCAGTAAATTCATGCTTATAAAAATTCAATTAAAATATTTGTTTAGAGTTACTCTTCTTACCCCTAGACAAAAATTTTCAGTCTCTCTCCAGTCTCTCAGAGTCTTTCAGCGTTACTGAGAGCGTCTCTCAAAATCTTTCACAGTTCCTCAGTTATTGCCTAGGTGTTTTT
>NW_020439008.1:435452-441750 GCF_000699045.2 Agrilus planipennis | reverse complement strand
AAAATATGAGATGGGTTTTTAATTATATCATGGTATACAGAAGTTTAAATATTACATATTATTAAAAAAGCTTTCTCTTATAGTTAGGGAATCGCAGTTCATTTTTTTGTGAACTTTGAATTCATTGATCTATAAGTAGCATTTTTTGGTGTTTAAAGTTTCGGTTATTTTTTTTGTCTAATTTTTAATTCAAATTAATACTGGTAAAATTCTCGAATTCAATCACCTCATACTATGAATAACTATGGAATACAAGCTTTAACAATGTGTTATTGCGTTTCACGATTTTCATGTAAATTTGAAACAATCAGAATTGGAATGCAAAATATTGAAAATTAACATTCGGATAAGTCGTTTCGGCTCATTAGCATGGGGACTGAGGTAGGGCGGCATTTTTGAAGTTGGTCCGGTAATTACAGTACATCCGCGACCGGAGGGGCTCGTGACCGCAGAGAATCGCGAGCTCCTGGACACGCGGAAACACGGTTCGAGCGCGAAATCGGCACATAAAACGGTGCTCCCGGTGCAGTGAGTAGATGGATCTGCATGCATAGCTTACTACCAACAACAACACTATCCGTACGTACCTATACGTGTATGTATGTACACATATATCTACGACGATGAAAGAGTTCGTAAATAACTGCCCGAGGAACAAAACGCCAGCGCACATACGCATTATAGCGCGCGGCGCTTCAAGTAATAAACTCTTCTAATGGCTATTTCATTTGCTGATACATGCCAGTCAACAGTTTAATGTATTCCTTCTCCGAAACCTTCTCGAAAGCAATTCGAACTGAATTTATTGTTTAATCACAAGGAAACGGTCGAATACCTCGTTCTACGAATATCTAAACAACATCGCGATGCTTTTTGCTTGACGTTTTTGCTCGTGACTTGGAACGATGCAAGCAACGGAAGTCGAAGCATGTATTGTAGGCATCAAGGCATCGGTATTCAGATAGGTACCGCAGCTTAATTTTATTACTTACCGGTGATTTAAAAGAAGGCAACTTTGGTGTTTATTAATAGGTAGATGCTTTTAGAACATTTCGGTCGACTACACTCAGAAAGAACGTTAGAAAAGGTTACTAAAATTCTAGAAATCTTCATTATAAGTAGTAGCAAATATAGTAACAAAAAACATTTGTAAGGAAAATGAAATAGTGCATTACGTATCTAGGGAAAAAACAGCGTTTTTTCGAGACTGCATTTAGACTGATAATGACAAAAACTATTTACTTACATTAATTGTTAAAGAACTTAAAAACACTATTAAATTTTTACTAAACTTAGGTTATGAATTATTCTATTTATTTGCACTACTGTTGATATATCACTATTCACTGCGGTATTTATTTCACTGCTATCACTGTCAATTTATTTCCCGATTCACTTTTGCAACGGTCAATTTATTTATTTTCATCTCGGCGATCGTCTCTTCTAATAAATTCTCATTTGTTTACTTTCTGGAACCTTCTGGAAACATCCGGGTAGTTCATTTATTCTTTTAACTGTTCAACTGCTTTCCCAGAACGCAGGTACGACACACACATTTACAAATACGGCACACATGAAGAAAGCCGCCCGCGGCTAGTCGCGAATCGATAAGCCGTTCACACACTCGTGCTCGCCACAATACTTTTTTGTAGTACCTATTTAATTTTCTACAGCTATTTAATAAGTATGAAATATTTTTCAAGAAAACTTTGTAGGTATTTCCTCATTTTTTAAATATTGGATTTTTTCTAGTCTAATAGTGGTGTTTGCACTGTATCATCAGCTGTGAAGATTAAGTATGATCCATATTTTTCCGTTTGAAATGATTGAGATATATATAGCTTTTCTATCTTTATGTTATAATTTCTTCAGTTCAGCAACAAATAATTCTTCTATATGCTTCCTTATTAGCCTTTGCCACCGTTTTAATTGAAAAAAAGACACTGATGCCAAAATAGTTTGCTTAGTCTGAAAGATCAAAGCCAAAATAGAGTTGCAAATAATTTTATTGATAATTGTTATTATTTTGTTTCTAATCTTTCACACATTGTAATAAGAGAAAGAAATGGAATCCGTAGTATCTTTAGCTTTGAGTTCATCTAATAAGTGAAGTTTATATGCATTTATTAGCACACAATATCTTGTAGTTTTCAATTTTACAAAGCTGGCGTATATTAATTCGACATTGTTTTGTCAGAAGTTCCTTTTAAAGATACGATGAGTGGTAATTTGGCAGGTGCTGATATTAATTTGGATGTTCAAAATTCCATGGACCATGATATTGAACCCAAAAAACAATATCGATCGAATATTTTAGATTACCCATTTCCAAGGAGTTTAAATTTTTTTTGACTCTCTTTGGTTAATGAATTAGAAGGCATTCATGAAATGTCTCGTTATCCCGTTTTTAAGCTTCTAATACCTTCAATAGCCAATGTGAGCAACTTTCATTCATCATCATATAACGTTTGATCGGTGATGCTAAACAATACTTTTAACGACAAAAATGTATTTTGCATTTTACAAATAAAAAATACATTCGGAGAAGTATTTTACAATGCAAAATCCTTTTCTCAAAAAAGTATTTAAATGCAAGATAAAAATAGGTATTTTTTAATTCTGTATTTGCATTTCAAATAAATCACATCTCTAGTGACCGATCTTCATCTCTGATTTTTGATTACTTAGGTGCTGTTTTGTTCACAATGAGACGAGTCTAGAACCGCAAAAAAAAAGCTTAACTTCTTTCCTGATTAACAAAAATTATTATTAACAACAGGAACGGAAACCGATGGGTTAGGCAGGCTAACAATACCCGATTTAAGTATGTCACTCATGTGCTTCTCACATCTGAGAGTTGCTACTGTCTTTTATCAGTACATATTTAATTTGTACCAGTTTTCTCATCACCTTAATTGACCCAAAGCGATTCAGTATGGCTGGATGCATATTTGATGCATACATAAGTAATATTATGAACAAAGATATCTCACATTTTGCAGTCCAACTGAACCACTTCAGCTATTCTTTTGACTAACGGAGGTTCTGACAGGCCGTTTGCCACGTCAAAAGTTTTTTGTTTCTCTTTTTTAAGACAAGAAATTTTAAGAAAAGCAACGTCAGCAAATCAAGGTCGTGATTGACGGGAGCTTTTAGTGTACGCCTTCAACTCTTCACTTAGCTACCAGTGAGATGAATGACGTAGCTTAAAAAATTAGAAAGCCTCCTTTTCTGCTTGTATAAATAAATGTTTTTCATCGACCGGGCTAATTAGAATCGGGGAATAGCAGCCTGCAGATCCTTCAGAGCTGTCAAGTGGTTTGGACTTTATTCTTGATACCTCTCCACCGTCACTTAACTTTCATGACAATCAAGTAAGTTTATTTCGAATGTTAATTAAGCAGAAACATAAAAACCTATATAGCAAAGGCTGTAGATGCGTAAAAAGTGGTTCCTAAGTCTCATTATTATAGGCACACTTACGGCAGTCGGTCGGTGATTACTTGCTACTGCCAAAATGTAATTTGTGTTAAGGAAAATGCAACTGACATGTCCATTAAAAATTATCATCATCAGGAGATGGAAGTGGGCGTTTTCCTTTATCAATAAATCGTCCAACAGACAAAACTTACCAGAAATTTAACAAAGAACGATGGATTAGCAAACGCCAATAAATGCAAACCAGTCCCTTATCTGCATAGAAGGTTTATTATTGGTTCAATAAAATGTGGAGAATGTAAGAAATCAAAACCAATGACTTGATTAATAGGTATACGAAGTCTGTTCAAAAAACATCGCGAATTTTGTGTTTTTTCAAAAATTATTTATTTATTCATGAAAATCTATTTTGTCCCCTTCAAAGTAATCCTCGCCAGATATTGTACACTTGTGCCAACGTTTTTTCCAATCCTCGAAGCACTCATTTTTTCCTTTATTTCCTCAATCATAGCGTAGCATCGTCTTTTCATGGGCCTCTTCAGTTTCGGGAATAAGAAACAGTCAGTAGGGACCAGATCTGGGGAAAACGGTGGCTGCGGCATTATTAATATGTTGTTTTTGGCCAAAAATTCCCGCACAAGCAACGATGTGTGAGCAGGGGCGTTATCATGGTATGCAAAAACCAATTTTTCTTCTTCCACAAATCCGGGCTTTCTGGCGGATTGCTCCGCGCATAAGTTGCAGGTAATATTCCTTATTGACCGTTCTATCCTGTGGCAAGAACTCATGGCACTACGTCCCTGCAATCGAAGAAAACTATAAGCAAAACCTTCACATTTGCAGCAGTTTCCATTTGGATATCAGAGCTTTGGTTTGCACGTCATAGCCATAAACGCTTGATTCGACACCAGTTATGACACTCTGGAGCAAATTTGGGTCATCGTGGACAGAATCCAACAGCTCCTTAGTAATGTTAATGCGATGCTGTTTTTGGTCGAAATTGAGCAATTTTGGTACGAATTTCGTACCTAACTAATGTTTTATTATAATCGTGATAAATTTCCATCAAGTAAATGTACATTCAATTAATCTATAGGTACATATAAAAATGAATTGCTGTTCGTTAGTCTCGTTAAAACTCGAGAACGGATGGACCAATTTGGCTAATTTTCGTCTTGAATTATTTGTGGAAGTCCAGAGAAGGTTTAAGAAGTGAATAAATATGAAAGTTGTTAATCATCTTTCAGATTATTTTTATGTTGATTGATAAATCTTAGGTTCTGTCACAAATTAAATTTCTAAACGCAACGATAATATTTGACATTTGACCACCAAGTTTATTTTATACAAAAGTTTAGGTCTTTTATTTATCGATTNCAAATACTTTCAGCTGTTTTTTCATAAAGTAAAACATAAGTTCAACAGCGTTCCATTTCCTCCCCCTTTGCTTTGGTGTATAATAAAATTATTACATTTTAGCAAAAATGTTAGGTTTATTTTTAATTATCTTTATTCATTTATATATTGATTCCAATAATTCTTTAAATGTCTCCATCAGCTAATTTATCTAAACCTTTATTTCTCACAAAGGAAGTGCAACGATATGGATACACATAAATATTTGGCATTTTATGACAGAATACCATGGTTTAAATTGCAACTAAGTACAAGTGCAACAATTAAGTAACAATGCTATTTACCGATATTAGCGAATTTCGTTATTGGGTACATTAAATTAATGTATTATGTGCTACTTACCTACCCGATATTTATGCGTCCGTTCCTTCCGTTCTTTAAACTCTTAATTTTGAAGCACGCTAGGGCAGGTGCATGTGGATTACCTATATATTTTATTGATTGATTAATTATATGATAGGACTAATAAGTTTCGTATGCAAAATTCAACCAGGTATGCCAAACAACATCGTAAATTGCAATGAATATTGACAAGAGAACGTTCTCGATCTGGACGGCATGTGTATTTTTAAAACAGGTCAATAACTGTGGGCTTAATCGAAAATTATGATGATGACTACTATTAACATTCAGTTAGTTATAAACTTGTTTGCACAATGAAATCGGAAAATAAATGCCATTAGAGTTTGAAAGCTGCAATAAGAATAATATACACTAGTGGCGAATTCAGAAGCGAACATAGGAAATTGTGGTACATATAATCCACAAAAGGGTGGCATCATCCCTTGAAAAATGTAAGGTGGTATATAATCTAAACAAATTAGATCTGACCCCTATATGACAAAACTTTTGCAATTCGACGGCATGGGATGTATTAGTGGAAAGTATGTGGATTGAAGAACCGTGGGGTGCTTTAAAAATCCCTCCAAGTTTCGAAACCTAAATGTTTAACTTGACGGAGATACACTCTCACTTTTCTTCAGGCATCGATTTAAACAATGAAAAAAGTAAAATTTCAATTTTTTTAATAGTTGTTTAAGTATATGTGCTACAAAATAATTCGAAGTGGTCTGTATTAGTGTTGCCCAAATTCAGTCTTGGTCTTGCAGTCTTGGTCTTGTTCTTGCGTTTTTGCAAGACCAAGACCAAGAACAAGACCGCGTATTTTTAGCAAGACCAAGACCAAGACTGACCGTGCAAGACTTGAGCAAGAACAAGACATAGCCTGCAAGACTCTTGCGTCTTGCAGCTAGGACTTAGCGCTATTTCACTGAGTAGTTAGGTGTAACAGTTCGGTGTATAGGTAGGTACGCTTAGGAATTCTATGAGACGCAAAAAACTGTATCAAAGAATATGAAAAACTGGACCTATGCGCATTACGACTAATACCATAAACATAGCGAATAAAAAAATTATTAAAATCAAACTGAGTGCATGCATAGTT
>NW_020439008.1:423075-433668 GCF_000699045.2 Agrilus planipennis | reverse complement strand
TATTACATTTTAGCATAAATGTTAGGGATATTTTTAATTATCTTTATTCATATTCTTAGATATATGTTTTCTGTTCTGTTAGTAATGGTTATCTTGTACCCTCAAGATATTTCTTGCAAAGCTGGTTTTTTAGAAAGTTACATGCTTTGAATTGATGTACGTAGAACAATAGTATCTAATAGTCGTTCTGGAATAGTTGCCTTGTTAATACAAACTTTTTCCTTCACTTATAGTTTTTTACAATAGTTTTTATCATTAATATATTGGTTATTGGAAATAAACTCTGCTGGTTATTTATTTGAAATCCACCCCTTCAGATAAATATTTAACAAAAATAATTAGTCAATTGGGGGGAAAAAGAGATGTAAATTTTGCCCCTGATTATTTTATTAACAGTTTAACAAATGCAATTTGAACTAAATCTACAGCGTAGTTCACCATAATACCGACTCTACCATACGCTACCACCTCTACCTGTTGTATGTAATCAATTTTTAAGGGAATGCTCGATATTTACTTTTTCGATAACTAGTTTGATTAACATTGCTTGCTTCCTGAAAACGGTTTGGTGTTTCAGACCCCCTTAAGTTTACCTATCCGTTTCAACTTGCTTCGTCATAAGAATTGCGGGGCTCTATATATCAAATGATGATTTCTTGTTGGTAATAGATATCATCATTATAGTCAATGCTAAGTATACTGTCACTGGACATATTTTCTTGGTTCGTTTTAATTTTACCGTCATTTATTGTACTGCAGATAAAACTGATCAGCCTTTGTTATCTTATATTAGCAATTGGTGAACTCCAACTATTCGTACATTAAGAAGCATGAGTAGATTAGTGTCCATCATATATCGAGTCGAGTCACCTAATAGCTCTTCCCAAAATAAAATGATTCTTATGATGAACACTAGATTTTCCTCGCGGCTTCGCTTACCTTAAATACGTAACAAAGATCTTCGATGACCAAATGGAGCTTTTTTTCTATCCCTCGGGAACAGCATTCTTTCTTCTGAATAAAAGGAACCCTATGTCCTTTTCTGTGCCCTTGACAATGTGTCTACAAAATTTCATGATGATCGATTAAGTAGTTAAAGCGTGAAATAGATCACATATAACTAATTTTGCTGTCTGTGGGGAACAGCATTTTTTCTTCTGTCTACAAAATTTCATGATGATCAATTGAATAGTTAAGGCGCGAAATCAACCACATAAAACTAATTTGTGTTATATCCTTCGGGAACAGTATTTTGTTGGGATAAAAATTACCCTATGTGCTTTTCTGTACCCCTGACATTGTGATTTCGAGACCGACGTGACCATATTAAAATTGCCGAATAAATAACAATCTGAGGAGTAGGGTACGAAGATCGATCTAAGAATCACGAGAACTGGGTGAGGTAGGGTGGTGAAGCGGTTTGTCATATTCAGTCACCTCGTGATAGTTCCATTCCATTTTCTACAGTTCCCCAATTATATAATAAGGCAGGCTAACATTAAAAAATTATTTTTATCTGTTAGTTAACATGAAATTTTTAAATAAACTGTCGATAAGATATTCTAAATTATCTAAATTCCCTTTTAAAGTTATTATATTTTTAAATAAGTTTAGAAAATTCCCTTCTAATATGGTACGGTAGAGGTCTTATTTCTAAATATTAATTTTAAAAGGTTCATTCTTACGACTTGGTTGAGGCGCCACGTTTCAAATTATAAGTAGGTAAATAAAATTACCCTCCTCATGACACGTTCATACAACGTGGCAATTGAATTTTTTTTGGATTTTATTAAGCGCGTTATACACTGAAGAAGTTATTTATTTATGTGTCGTCTTTGATGTTTAGTATATCGATAAGCAGCATTAGGAACTGTCTACTAGTCTACTTCATAAAAATCTGTTGATACTAAATAAGTCATCCACATCAGTTTTATGTGCTTTACAGTTCTGCGTCAGAGAACACGTTTTTTTAGAGCCACCTGCAGCTACTGCAGGCACGTTTAATAATACAATCTAAATAGAAAACAGGTGGTCGGTGGCACGTTTACTAAAACTATCATCACTAGCNAGTTTTTATTTTTAATTCCTCCTTTCACAACACGCCCCCAAGAGGTTGTTTGTAACATAGTAAATGCTATCTTTATGAAGAAGCTTCTACTTCGCACAGCTGTCTGTGAGCTAGATACGGAAGCTACTAAAATAATTCTTAGAGCACATTAAAAACAATCGAAACGGTTTCATTGATCTCCAACTATTAATCACTTTACATGTCATAATTGTGGTTATTAATTTCTTGTTAAAAATACTTGATTAGTGTAATAATACCTACTCGTTAACATAAACCTAATAGCATGGTTGTTGAAACGGTCCATGTAGTATAAGTGCGTGTATAGGTATATAGTTTATTTTTTTAATGGATATTTAATGGGTAGTAGCGATGACTATTGGCGCTGGGTCTATTGTGCCTGCTATGACAGATATGGTTGATGCAGGCAACAAAAAAGGCCAATTACTGGTAGCAGTTAACTTTTCGTCCGAAGCAATAAACCGCTCCTAATACAAATTTGGGTTTCGTCATTAATGTCAAAGTGAACAGACGGAGCGGCAGAACGTTTTCGACCGAGATGCTGACTGGTTGGTTGGTTGGTTGGGGCATCAAAAATTGCTTCGGGCACTAACTTCGTCTCAATTGTAGGTACCAATTCACAATCAACCAGTGGCGTGCAAGCAAAATAGTCACCATTAAGTGTAAACACTGTAGCAACTTAATGTTCAGATGAGAGTATTTCATTGAAAGTTTGGCAGTAATGACTATACAAAATAATAAGGTGTAGAGACAAAATATAATGAATGATCTTTATAATTAACTTTAAAATTTCTGAGTGAATAATTGGTTGATAATCGTGTGTTTTATATTCATGACTTACGTTAAATACATCTGTTAGGAACAGTATGGGAAGGCGGGGTAAGATGATTTTCGCGCTTTATTCACAAACCTTGCAAAATAAAACAAAAAAAAAAACGACTGGCCAGCTTTTATTGGTATCAACTGTTAATATATTCGTAACCGAGAACTGTTCTGTTATTAGTTCATCTATTATCAAGCAATATCCATTCGGTGATGTAGTGTGATTTTTAAATGCTGTCAAATAGCGATTTTCTTTTGTTAGAAAATATTTACATTCGATCTATTTATACTGCCTTTTACGTCATTAATAGTAGTAACAATGGCAACGGTTGTATAGTTTGGTTCCCCACACGACTACATTAAAGTAACCAACTTTTTATTTTTAACTGTTTAATAACAGGAGTTCGGAGTTCCCGAATTCAATTCTAGAGAATGAAGATTGATCCAGACAATTTCATAACAATATAAATATGGACCGCTGATCAATTATATTTATTTATTTATTTAAAGTATACAGGTTTAAGCCTTTTTTTTAAATTATTACATAGGAGACTTAAAAATAGTCCAGTAATGAAAATATACTAAGTTATTTGGTGGCGTCCTAGAGAATAAACACTTTCTTACGGATGTCGGTTTTAAATTTTTTTATCGAGTTATTCAGTAGTGAGTTATATAAATAATGTGAATTACAGAGCGAGTACAGAGTGATATAAAGTTTGTGACGAGCACAAGAGCAATAAACAACGAAGTACTTTCAGTATCCAGTTAGTACTACTGCGTAATATAGATATCTTTAATATAAATAGGCGTTAAATAAATATATAAAATACTAGAAATGTCGTTGCAGTATTGTATATCATTGAATAAATAATTGTTCTACAGGCAATCAGTTTATAATAATATGTTATATGTTTCTACATTTTCAATTTGTATGTCTGGGATAGCGGATGATCGGATGTTTTGGAATGAAGTGATGATTAAACCATCTAATAAAAAAATGAAACTTAGTAAATGGCCACGATGTTTTCGTTTGGTCGGAATTTATTGTAGAAAATCATCTTTCTACGTGTTGGTCGTATTTATATGTATGCTACCGGAAATGTATGAAATCCGTCATTGTATACAATTCCTAGGAAACGTATATAACTCCTAAAATCTCCCGGAAATGTGTGAAATAAATTATATTAGACACATTTCTTAGAAAATCTATACATTTCGTAAATAGCAATCGGAAATGAATTACAGGTAATAATAAATAAGCAATAATACGCCAGACTGTTTGGAGATGTACTTAAGTCCATTGCTGACGTTATTGTTTTGTTGGGGAGATTTATGACAGAGTGGAGTTTCTTTGATGTCCCTGCCCGCCGGAATTGGGCTGATATGTTAGATGTTAGAATAATGTGACGAGGTTACCTTTGTTTCAGCAAACACAATGATCTTGAATTTTTAGTATGTTGTAGAGGTGATAATGCTGATCATTTTCATGTATATTTGTTGGCTGCAGATATTGTAATGAAGCATCATTTTCGAAGACTTTATTCCAACATATCAACCTGGGCAAGGGCATTAAAGAAACTCCTGTCTGTCATAAATCTACCTAATAACCATACAATAACGTCACTAACGCATACACATCTCCAAACTTAACCTAACCAAACAATAACGTCCATCCATATACATCAGGCGATCGCACTAGAACCGCGTAAACACAGATAACTCTGATTCTCCGTTTACTAACGTGTTTTATTCATTTTATTCACAGAAAGCATTAGTTTCATACATTTTCTAGCACAATATCGGAATTTCATACAATTCCTAGGAAATATACACATATCCCAGGATATGTATGTAATAAAAAATGTTTGAAACAATATTTTATAGATATCCTAAATAGCTTTGGAATTGTATGCAATTCCTAGATTTCATACATTTCCGGTAACATGTACATATATCAATGTTCGGTCGTAGAGTCATCAAGATAGGTTACGGTAGTGGTTGTGGCTAAACGTTCTCTGGCGGAATCATTAGGTTATGGTATGGAGGAACGCCATGGTTAAAATATAAAAGCTATGACCATCGACAACGGTATCGTCCATTTATGTTTGGACCGATAATACTAGTTGCTAAATAATGCTGCTATACGTACTAAATTTTCAAGGGTTAAACATTTAATTTAAGCTGCATCAACGAGAAAATATAAGTATATACAGTTGAGCACTTAGGATATAGCGCGAAAGACTTCAATTGGGCCGTATGTGGCTCACGGGTCGCGTGTTGGGCACGGCTGTTTTCGAATCATTAAATGAATCGCTCCTTGTTATATTTTGCAGTCCAATATGGAATTGTTTTATGGTTAAAAAAAGTAAAAGTGCAGTGGTTTGGCTGCTGGTCAAGTCAACAATCACAAACGAGGTAAGCAACCATCAGGCGTGAAGCGCACGCAAGGTAAAGGACATTATAACAACAAACGGACCTCTTTTGATCATTAAATGGTAACCTGATTCTAGTGGGATAATTGTGTAGGGCATTACGGCCGTTTTATTTGCACCACATTCAGCTCAGTTCAAATGTCAACGTAATAAATCTTAAGTTAGTTAACCCTCACGTTAGCTCTGTATTTGACAAGAGAGTGAATTATAGGGCGAGTTCACGTTAAACATCTTATATAAACGCTATTAACGTCTTCAATAAACTCACGTCGCTTCTCTATACATACCTACCATATGAAAATAAATGCAATGAATTGTTATTATTAATCTATTCGGAAAAGAAAGAAACTTAAAATTGTACTTGGCACCTAATGCAAAGGAAGTGGTAAAAATAGGCACTAAATAGTACAGCGCAATAGAGTTGTTATAGTTGGCTACCAACTTTCATCATCATCATCATCATCATAAGATCGTCAGTCCTAAGACTGATTAGACACACACCTCCCCTCTTTCCTATTCTGAGCTAATCTTCGCATTTCCCTAAAACTAGAACAACCCATATCCTTAACCAATTGTGAACAGTAATCTAATCTAGGTCTACCTCCCGCTTCTGTCTCTAATATATGTCTCTGATGCCCGTTTGCACCGACGTTTTACTAAGGCAGACTTAACAAAGTACTGCTTAAGCATAAGTCTTACTTAACTTCCAATTCGTTTGCACCGTACGCTGTCTACCTGCAACTTAAGTAAGTAGTGCTTAGTTATTGATGGTTTGGCAACAACGGTAAAATTTAGTATTTTGTAAGGTTTTTGTGTAGAATTGTCAAGAAGTTTCAAATTTATTGTGTGCGTTAAGTAACGTCTGGTGTCGTGAAGTGTTGTTTGCCGCCTTTTTCTGCTGTTATACGTTTTTGTTTTTGTAATTATTTGTATTTTGTTGTGTTTTAGTTTGTATATATATTAGTGATATGGTGTTAGAAACAATTTTTAGTTGTAATTGGTATAGTGTAGAGACAATTTTCTTCTGAATTTCGTATAAACAAACCTTTTCCAACTAAAAGCAGTACTACAGGAGTTTAACTGTTAACGCCAACTGCCAAAATGAACTCTTAAGTGTAATCTAAAAGTGTTTATTTTCAATAAAAACCAAACTTCTGATAAAACGTACTATTATTGTATATTATTAGTTCACCTTCTATTACTAATGATTAGCTATTGGCGTTCTTATCACTACTCCAGTTAAATTGTGTACATTTTCAAATTTCTAATATATCATCAGATACTAATTACTACTCTTGGAATGTAAATAATCCGTACATTGCAATACAATAACATAAATGATAACACACACCAACTTCCATTTAATGATAATTTAATTTAATAATTATTATATTGTTTATTTTATTATTTAATAGTAACATGATAATAACCTCTTTACTATAACGATGTTATTTTCTTACGGCGAAAAATGCCGAACTACTGCCGAAATTGTTACGATAGGCTTAAGCAATGCTTAAGTCAGGAACATCCTGTGCTTAAAGTTAAGCATCTGTTTCGATTCTTAAGCGCGACTTAACTTGCGGTGCAAACCAATTCCGTCTTTTAAGAACTACTTAAAGCTAAGTAGTACTTATTTACGTCGGTGCAAACGGGCATGACTAGACCTTCATAACTGAAAAGGTGGTCTACCGACCTATCTCGCCTAATTCTTATTGACTTCCATAGAGTCCTCTGTTCTCATATTCTTTTTAATACCTCTTCATTTCTAACCTTCTCTATTCACGGTATCCTCATCATTCGCCTGTAACACCATATTTCGAACGCTAAACAAAGACAGAACAAAAGTGAATTAATAATGTCACCTGTGGAGATTCTTTGCTTCAGTATTAGTCTAAATAATTGAAGGAAATCACACAACCAGGGCAGACACACCCTGTTTCGAACTGTATATATGACTTACCCGACTAGAATTTAATAAGGGGCATATCCCCATGTAGTGTGCGGGCCTCGTGTGGTTAATGAGGAGCATGCCAATATAGGGATGTCCCTGTAGATTCCTCATGAAAATCGCATCAAAAATGTGGTGATACTAAAATACGGATTGCCTTCTGGGTTTTTCATATGGGTCTTATGGGCAAACCTATCACATGTATATACTTACAATTAAATCTACTTTGTGGGGGCTCGACGAAAATACTTGGTAAAATGAAAAAACTAATAATTCCCTTGGCCATTTATGTCGCGGTTTCAACGAAACCTTTTACATTTACAACGAACCAACAAGTGTACTTCCTGATATTGTTTTTATAAGACAACTGAAACCAGACGTATCNAAGTCGAAATACAGTAAAACGATTGCAATTTAAAGTATTGCTGACTACAAAACAGCCCAATAACACAATCTTACTTAAGAGCAAACAAATTTTACAAATAAGTGATACATGTATATATTGCATTTTTTTCATTAAAAATAAAGTTCATTTTTCAAAAAATTTTTAATGGGATAGCAATAATTTTTCCCTGCCGGGGCCGCATGCGGCATTCCTAATGATGCGCAAATGCGGCAAGGCGGTATATGCTCCTTCCTTGCCTTAGGAAGCAACCTCATGGGGCCTACAAGAGCTGATGTGGCTACCCCCCTCAAAATTCTAATCGGGTAACTGCATTTAGATATTGCATGAAAGTGAATGCTTGATTGTTTTAAGTTCTACTTGATTAAAATTCATACTCAATAGTGTATCTACGTATGTAAAATGAAAGTTGCATAAATTTTCTCTTTTACAGTAATTGTTTCGCTGAAATTTAGCCTCTTCAGACTTATAGTTTGAAGCCAAACTTCGAGGAAACAATTGTTGCGAAGATAACCAATAATAAAGTTTATGAAAACTTATGTATCTAAGAAATTGAATGATTGTTCATTTATTTATTTGTTCACAATAGGTTGATTAGATCTGATGTTTTAAACATAATTTTTCTGCTTTTACGTTTTAGTCTTTTACTATCAATAGAAAATATTTTAATAGTTCTTCTTTAAGGGGTCGAGTTGCTTCCCAATATTAGTAAATTATAAATATCAACAACTCTTTGGCATCACTTGTATGATGGATATACCTTCAATTCTTCGTTCTTTACTTCAATACGCTCGGTTATTAAATTCTGATATGTATTCTCAATTAAATGCCTTCTGAAAGTTTGAACTGTTTCATTGCATAATATCTGAGTTAACTAAAACTGTGATAGGATAGCTTTCAATAAGTATTTAAGCTGGTTGCCAATATTAGAAAAATTTCCCACTGCGTATGGGGGACTCTAAAACCGTTCATAATGATAATCGGTTGATCAGTAGATGTCCCATAATTTTGGGGTACTTTTGAAGTTTTCTAAATTGTGGTCGTAGCGCCCAACTGATCTAATGTGTCAATATAAAAAAGTTTGGATCACTGGAAAACTGTTGGAGCTACCAAATGACAAATTCAATTCTCTAAATGATCTTGGGGTTTCCCCTATTAATTATTCAGTGGGCACTTTGAATAAATTCTTCTTTAGATCTTCAGTACCTTAAATATCAATAGGTACTGCAAAAACTATAGAAAACTGTAAACATTTAATAAACTTTCCTTTGGTATCCAACATGTTACTCTTGCAACAGTTTTTATTTTTAATTCCTCCTTTCACAACACGCCCCCAAGAGGTTGTTTGTAACATAGTAAATGCTATCTTTATGAAGAAGCTTCTACTTCGCACAGCTGTCTGTGAGCTAGATACGGAAGCTACTAAAATAATTCTTAGAGCACATTAAAAACAATCGAAACGGTTTCATTGATCTCCAACTATTAATCACTTTACATGTCATAATTGTGGTTATTAATTTCTTGTTAAAAATACTTGATTAGTGTAATAATACCTACTCGTTAACATAAACCTAATAGCATGGTTGTTGAAACGGTCCATGTAGTATAAGTGCGTGTATAGGTATATAGTTTATTTTTTTAATGGATATTTAATGGGTAGTAGCGATGACTATTGGCGCTGGGTCTATTGTGCCTGCTATGACAGATATGGTTGATGCAGGCAACAAAAAAGGCCAATTACTGGTAGCAGTTAACTTTTCGTCCGAAGCAATAAACCGCTCCTAATACAAATTTGGGTTTCGTCATTAATGTCAAAGTGAACAGACGGAGCGGCAGAACGTTTTCGACCGAGATGCTGACTGGTTGGTTGGTTGAGGCATCAAAAATTGCTTCGGGCACTAACTTCGTCTCAATTGTAGGTACCAATTCACAATCAACCAGTGGCGTGCAAGCAAAATAGTCACCATTAAGTGTAAACACTGTAGCAACTTAATGTTCAGATGAGAGTATTTCATTGAAAGTTTGGCAGTAATGACTATACAAAATAATAAGTATTGAAGCATAAATAAAATGAATAAAAGAACTAGGACACCATCAAATAGTTAAGGCATCTAATTTAATCACCTACACAAAATTTAGTTAGAACAATCCTGGACTATTTCTTTGCACTATTTTAACTTCGCATATTTCACAAATACCTCAACCAAATTTAAGAAATATTTACAAAATTAAACCGTGCTTGCTTTTTCTTTGTTACGTTGCCCAAACCCTGGTACTTTTTCGTTGGAATGGTTATCAGTTCTTTTTTAAAAAACACCAGATCAGTTCTTTTCTAAAAAACACCAGATTTTCCAAAGCTCTTTTCATTTGTCTTTAACATATTGTAGCGAGCACGAGCGTATTTGTGTGCGATCGCCGACTAGCTGCGGGCGCCTTTCTTCATGTGCGCCCTATTTGTAAATGTGTGTGTCGTACCTGCGTTCTGGGAAAGCAGCTAAACAGTTCAAAGAAAAAATACACTATCCGGATGTTTCCAGAAGGTTCCCGAAAGTAAACAAAAGAGTATTTAAAGGAAGAGACGATCGCCGAAGAGGAAGAAATAAATTGACCGTTGCAGAAGTGAATCCAGAAATAAATTGACAGTGATAGAAGTGAAATAACTAGCGCAGTGAATAGTGATATATCAACAGTAGTGTAAATAAATAGATTAATTCATAAGTTTAGTAATAATTTAATAGTGTTTTTAAGTTCTTTAATAATTAGTGTAAATAAATAGTTTGTTATTAGTCGTAGAAGTAAATTTTGTTAAACGCCCGAACATCACAATATATTATCCTTAACTTTTATACATTCTTAAATCCTTTTCTACTCAAATATCCCGTTGCTAAACCGTACAACACAT
>NW_020439008.1:421204-423039 GCF_000699045.2 Agrilus planipennis | reverse complement strand
TAGAATAATTCATAACCTAAGTTTAGTAATAATTTAATAGTGTTTTTAAGTTCTTTAACAATTAGTCTAAATAAATAGTTTCTGCCGTTATCAGTCTTGAAGTAAATTTTGTTAAACCCACGATCATTACAGTATTTAAAGTTTCATTCAAAGATGGCTTTATGTATCTCAACTAGGTTTCTGGAATTTCAACTTTTTTTGTGAAAATGAGAAAAAGGTTTTCCAAGTTAGGAGGGCATTAAATAACAATCCTTTGTTTCTATTAATTTGTATGTGATAGATTATGGCTCAGTTATATTATAGATACTACTTTTGCAACATCCACTGCAATATATGATTAATCATATTTAAGTTTGATGCTTGCTAGAAACTCATAATTTACTTAATAAATGAAACTAGATGTTAATTTACACAAAATATTAGTTTACTTCAGTCCCTGAAGAAGGTAACTACAGTGTCGTGTTTTGGCGTTGGGGTTTTGAGCTATTCTGTTTGTTCTATATTCTAATTCAATATTTATTAGTACAATTCGAAAAATGAAATAATTCACTTCGTAAAATTTATTGACACTATTCAACTTAGAAAATGTAACTATGTAACTGAGTAAATGCAGAGAAAGTTGAATATCACATCGATTTTGGGACGAGAGAATCAATTTTGGAGACTGCAAGTCTCGGGGTCGGAATTCGGAATGGAGACGGGCCTGGACAAGAACTGATCTAGACATTTCTGGACTTAAATTTACAGCTATACAAAAGGGGAACTATTACCAGCATAAATAATTGCGGCTCTCAATATTATATATGGAAAACAGTAGAAAAAGCGATTAGATTAGGATCATGAGATTGTAGTAAGAAAAGACAACACAAACGAAGTGGATGTCATCGTAGACATGTCCTTTGTTTATTTGTAGGAATATAAAAAGAAAGAAAAAGTTAGGGTTGGATTACCTTTATGTATTGTTTTTAAAATAAGTGCACATTTTTCTGTAGTTATACTGTTTGACATCGTGATCTAAGGAATATGCTGATACTAAGCCGATTATAATCAAATTGATAAATCTACATTTGTCCTGGATCCGTTTTTATCCTGCTCCACTTTTGTTCATGATAGAAATTCTCTCTTTAGATTGTCATATGTCGGTACCTAACTACTTATATTTTAAAAAGAAATTTAATTTAAAAATTTAGGTGCACGGAGAAAATGGAAAACGAAAATTTACCTTAATATTAAAGCGATATTTTCAATTTATCCCACTAGCCCGTTGCTTCATAAGCGAAAATAACAAAAATTACAATTTGGAGCCGAATTTGTAAAAATAAAATCTCAGCAGAAATAAATTTACGAAATATTTTAGTTCATATTACAAATTTAAATGTAATAGTTAAGAAACTTTAGTTTTCTCCGTGTACCTGATCTTTAGTAAGAAAACTTATGAGTTGTTTTTAGAATTACAATAAATATGATTATGTACAAAATATAGATATATAGTATAGAGACCATCAGTTAAGGACTGCAATTTCGAAATGAACCACCAGCTGCCTTTTTACAATATTATAGTAGTCAATAATCGAAGGTGCATGAGAAATTGTGTAATGTATTAGTGGTAAACACTAAGATTTGCTTAAATTTTTCAATTTTTATTTTTATTATTTTATATTTTAGTGTTTAATCAGAGAAACCTACTCAATTGAAGATTCCCATTTTATAAACGTGAAGATTTGCTTCAGTGCCAAATGTAAAATATTAAGGTCTGGATGATGTGGGGGGGATCGAAAGAGGGTAGTCACCTGAGTAAAACCCTATAAAAAATTTGCGGCGGTCTCACCCCCCCT
>NW_020439008.1:417828-421074 GCF_000699045.2 Agrilus planipennis | reverse complement strand
AAGCGGGTGGAGGTGGGGGATCGAAAGAGGGTGGTCACTTGAACAAAACCCGATAACCTAACCTAACCTACCCTATTGATAAAGATATTTAAATAATGTTTTATATAACTTTCTCAATATTTTTATGTATTTTTCATTAGTTTTACCTTTGAATATTGTTTAAGAATGACTATATAAATATTTACATGCCTAGAAATGTATAAAAATTGGCATATTTATTAACTTTGAACCCCCATAATTTTTTATGGGGGTGAGACCGCCACGAACTTTTTATGGAACAGTGGTGGGGGAGACCTCCTCTTTCAATCCCCCCACCCTCACCCCCTTCGGGTGTGATGGCCATCATGTAGACCTTTACCACAGTTATTTTCATTTTACAAAACAGTCATATTTTGTAAACCTTCTTTTGAAATTGACATAAAACGTTTAACAGTGTAATGGGTCCGAGGTGTATTTCTCAGTAGGATACTCCATATTAATCATTAAATGTTTTCATGTGAATTTTGGATTATGTATTATTATTATTTAGATCAATTCCACGGAATTCCGTTTGAATGTTTTGTGTGTAACCTGGCTATAAACAGCCAAACTTTTGTTTGCAATATGTATTCAACCTTGTGCTTTAATATTTACGTGGAAGTACCTTTAATGAGATGATCTATCATTACCTACAGAGAAAAAAACAACGTTCGAATTCGCCGCCACTGTATTCCTATGACCGATGGTCGACCGATATTAGCAGGCTTTGCCTGCTCGTCCTTCTGTCCGCCCTGGAGCGGTCGCCTCTTTGTTTCACACCTCCGACCCGTTCTAGCAGTTAATTAGTTTCAGCATCTAATTACCGAGTGGGCTGAGTTTAGTTTTCGTGCCGTATTCCATAAATTACGATTCTCTCTCCTTCTCTCTCGCATTACCTACCTACGTAGACACGTATCTACACGCGTATATTCATCACAAGTCCCGAGTCCGCCAGTATATCGGCGGCTATTAGCTCATTGTCGGCCATCCATCCTCCGTTGCGGTCCCTTTAAACAGTCGGTGTCGAAATCATTACTTAGGTGTAAACTTGGAAGGCAATTACCTAGCCTTAATAATTCATTATGTTCAGCTCGCGAACCCACCCAATGCTATTATATATTCCGCAACGTTTTTTATAACGTCCCTGGTCGGAGAAGGATTCGATGGGACCATCAACACCGCCGCGCCGAGCTGAGCCAAGCCCTTTTAGATCACTCCTTATGCTACAGCGTCAGATCCAAACATAATCTGTTGCCGCTGCCGCATTGCTAATCTCTCGACAGACCATTCAGATGATATAGATCCGTAATCAGCGATTATCTCCACAAATGTGTATTCGAAAGCAATCACAACGCAATTTATTGAATTCTTAAGAAACAACGTCCCTAGACAAAAATTTTCAGTCTCTCTCCAGTCCCTCAGAGTCTTTCAGCGTCTCTGAGAGCATCTCTCACAGTCTCTCAGTTATTGCCTAGATGTTTTTATGGATCTCTCATAGTCTCTGTATGAGAGACTCGAACGATAAAATTGTTAATTCAGAGATTCGAGTCTCTCACTGAAAAATTGAGAGACTCAAGTCTCTCGTAGAAAGACTGGGATCTCTGAAATATATTGAACTTGGAAAATTTTAACCATGTCTATCGAGACACTACTTATTGAGAGATTCGAGTCTCTCGATCAGAGGCTGGATACGAAATGAGGATCTCTATATGAGCGACTCGAGTCTCTCGTTTAGAGACGCTAAACAGTTTTTTTGACAGTCTCTCTAAGCGACACCAGAGAGTCGGAGATTCAAGTCTCGCTTTCAGAGACTCTGAGAGACTGAACATTTTTATCTTGGGGTACTATAGATGGAAACATTCATATGAAGGTACCAACTAAGACAGTTGTTATTCTTACACTACCACTTTGGTCTGAGACAATTTACAACCAAAAACAGCACGGAGCAGTATAGCTAAATGTGTGGTATTAATGTTTGTGAAAGGTAAGATTTCTTCAAATTCAAATAAAATAAGTTTAATAAAGATTAACATTTTTTAAGACAGTAAAAGTCGGAGATGATCTTTCGATGATAATACATTTACTTTATTAGCTAAACATTAATTTGATTCGAAGGTTTTTAAAGTTTGATAAGTTGGGCTATGCATAATAGCATTATCATTATTGAGGGATCGATTGTAAAGCAATTATTCAACCACATGCAGTACGTAGTCGTACTTCATGCTTCGTAGTCCCTCCTCAATGTTCCACGGAGAAGTAATATATGAAACTTATTAAGCATAGAAAGTTAATTTTATGACTTACGCTTACCTTACTTGACTACACTTAAAACAAAGTAATCTATTTCATGCGTACTTTACATCGTATGAAATATTAATGTGAAAATTAATTTTCAATATTCTATCCACTACAAACTACCTCAGGTTAATTAGGTGGGGATGAGACAACAGCAACAAAAATTTTCCTTCATTAGATAGTTTGTAGTGGATGAAAAATTGAATATGAATTTTCACATTAATATTTCATTTTAACCATCACTACTAAAAATTAAAAATGTCATATTTACATCATATTTTTGAATTTGTTCGTACACACTATGGAGGTCAGAATTCAGAATAAAATATTACGAACGGTCTTAAACAGTATCCCAGAAATTTGAAGAAAATTGTGAGGCGCTGCCTTGTTGTCTCAATATTGGCGTCATTGACATGATTAATGGGTGCTTTTTATTATTGGTCACTACTCCTTGGAGATAACATGCCGACGAGACGCCAGCGCTACCTGTATTTTTACACTTTTAAGAAAGGGCAGGCGAACTTATTAATTTAGAACATTATTATATATGTGTTACCGGAAATGTATGAAATCTAGAAATTCTATACAATTCCTAGGAAATGTATACAATTCCGTACCAATTTAGGAAATGTATAAATTGTTTCAAAAATTTTTTAATACACACACATCCTGGGAAATGTACACATTTCCCGAAATTGTATGATATTTCGATATTGTACTAGGAAATGTATAAAACTAATGCTTTCTGTGATTAAAATGAATAAAACACGTTAGTAAACTGAGAATGAAAGTTATCTGTGTATCTAGTGCGATCGCCTGTTGTATATGCATTAGTGACGTTATTGTATGATTATTAGGTAGATTTATGACAGACTGCAGTTCCTTTAATGCGCTTGCCCAGGTGGGCTGATATGTTGAAATAAATATATAAAT
>NW_020439008.1:415043-417164 GCF_000699045.2 Agrilus planipennis | reverse complement strand
TCTATAAACATTAAATAAGTCTTAATTACTGATTTTAAATTGATTGCATGATTGAATTTTTCTGAATTTCTTGATTTGGTTGAGTGGACTTTATTCGATGGAATATTTTTGACTTAAACTAAGAGATGAATAAATAAGGAAGATAAAATGTTTGGCTTATTTTGAGTACTGTGCAAATAGTCAACGTCCCTAATGCAAATGATCCCCTTAGTGTTGTTATCCACCCCCAAAACATGAAATGATTCAGTCGAAAAACAGACTTACAAAGTCAATGAGACCATTTCTATTTGAAATTTTTAGAATGCCGTCAGTGATTTTGTAAAAAATAAATTTCATAGAAATATTTCCTCAATCTTAAAATAATTTTTAAGGATGCCAGATGAGAGTTTTACAGTTTTATTATGCGGCTATTTACATTCTACATTCCGAGAATGTCATCTGTAACGGAAATATTGCAAAGCAAATTTAGAAAAACAAACAAAATTACTTACATTCCACCAACACAATTAGCCGTGACAATACAAACATTAAGATGGGAATGTCAGTCGTTAAGGGTAGTTAAACGTCTTGATTAATGCAGCATTAGGCAAACTAATGTATAGAAAATGCAAATTTGTAATGTATTCAAAAAAAAGTTTACAGTCTCGCGAATGATTCGTATTTTTGATATATGTTTTTCTGCGACTGTTACATTGTTACAATTTCAAGTATTTCTAGGTATTCAATATGACGTATATTTTTGTGTTTTGGGAGCTTGGACTATAACAATCTTAGTCCCTATCATAATGTAAACCGTTGAACTTCGAACATTTGACCTTCAGCTGTTTTACGGTTAAATATAAAACGGTTGCTTTTCATATATTTTTATCACTATAAAAATGTTGGTATTTTTACGTTCCTATACCAAATAAATTTTGATGTTTTTGGTTATTCGTGCTCTGGATCTCTTATTTACATATCCAGTGGGTGCTGGAGCTCCTGAATACCCACGCAGTCAGCGTCCGTACTCTGGAGGAAAAAAAACTGAAAGTAGTTCTGATTGCTGACAAGCTTAAAAATTTCTCTCGGTAGTGGATATTTCTGAAATGGAGTAGTGATGTAATTTCATCGCAATTAATAAGATTGTTATAGATTTTAAATACATACAAACACTCATAATAAAAATAATATATTGTAAGTTTGGGAATCATAAATTTATTGTAGGCAAATTCGTAATTGTGATCAATTGAAGACATAGGAGTGTTAGTTGTGAAACACAGAGCACGAAGAAGCATGTGTTGAACTTTTTCAAGTGTTTCTATGTTTTTAGCAGTATATGGGGACCAGATTATAGAGCCATACGTCAATATGGGTAAAACTAATGATTTATATAGTTGAATTAGAGTAGTCGATTTGCAAAATCGCAAAGATGACCGATAAGTGAAGTCAAACATGCGTAAAGTTTTATTGATGACTGTTTGTATGTAAGCGTTAAATGAGAAATTAGATGTACTTATATACCTAGGTCTGAGATTGCATTTACTCAGTTAACAATTTAGCCGATGGAGTATTTGCTTCTAGAAAAGGAAAAAACAAGACATTTGTCTAGGTTAATTGAGAGGGCTTTCTCAGTAGATCATTTTAATATTGAATTAAGGTCTGATTGAAGTTTTTAGGCATCAGATAAGCTGGATACAGAATAAAAAAGCTTGATGTTGTCAGCATAAATTAATATACGAAATTGATAGCATTAACTATGTTATTGATGAAGATAGCAAATAAAAGTGGACCAAGATACAAACTTGGGGAACGCCCGATGAGACGTCAAAAAATGCTGAGGTATGACCAGCGATTCAAACAGCCTGTTTACGATGTGATAGATAGGAAAGTAATTTGCCTTCAGTACCCAGAAACCGAAGTATAGTGATCGGTAATTTGTGATATACTGTATCGCAAATAAAATAAAAAAAAAAATGAAACTTCTTCAAACACACAAACATACAGGGATAGGGGTTAAGGAATTGGTTTAATGGTATTATTTGTACACTATGCTTCGCACGGGTGCAATGCTGATAGTAAATATACTATAGAATGTCTTTATATACAACAATCACAGCTTTTTTGTCATTAGACAATACAAAC
>NW_020439008.1:405152-413188 GCF_000699045.2 Agrilus planipennis | reverse complement strand
TTTCTGGGATTCACAAGGTGTGATCCACATCGACTACCTGGAGAAGGGTAAAATGGTCACAGGACTATACTATGCCGAATTATTGAGCCCATTCGACGCCAAATTGATGAAAAAATATATGGCCAAATGGGTGTAACAGAACTTCAGCATGACTTGTACAATACTTTTGCATTGAAAATTGCATTCAAAATAAACAGAAAACCAAATGTACCATTGCAATAACAAAAAAACAGGAAAAAAAAAATAATTTAATGAAATGTACTATTTGAATAACACGAAAACAAGAATACAATTATCAAGATTTACCATTTGAAATACAAAGCAAGGAAAACGTATCAACTGCGTTAAAAAAACAGCGAACAGGAAATCAATAAACAAAGTTAAATCATGAATTAGTGCGTTATTCTATAATATAAATAGGGGAGCGGGGGGCACGTTGTTACAGGGGTAAGATGTTACACGCGTTTTTTACCGGGATTTTAAACTCTTTGATGGACATAATTGGACTCATTCGTTTTCTTATAACATCGTGCATTACATAAAAGCAATCAGTGACCCGCCAAGCGCTAAGCTGCTACGTTGTGTGCGTGTGTCCCGATTTCAACCAAGTAAAAAAATCCTTTACGAAATTTTTGATTCCTGATGACTATATTTTTTATTTTGTCAAAATTTTTAACCTTGAACGTTCATAATATATCTACCTTTAATTTACAATATTGTTTTATTCTACTATCGATATCCATTAATAATGACTTCAATTTATATTAAAAAACGTGCCATGGGGCAAGTAGTTACAATTGTTTGGGGTAAGATGTTACGTGTAACTGGCAAAGACCAAAAAAACGTGTGACAAAACTAAAGGAAAAGGCAAAGGTAAAGGAAAAGGAAAAGGTAAAGAAAAGTCCTCAAAAATGAGCGAAGAAGGAAAAGAAAAGGTGAAGAAAAAAATTTTGGTTTCCGATTCAGATTCTGATACTGATGAATGGTTTTGTTCAGTGTGTAGCGAAAGTTATAGCACCTAGATAAAAGAAGATTGGGTAGAATGTTTAGAATGCAAAATGTGGGCCCATGTCAAATGTGTAACGGGAAATGTTCGCTCATTCATTTGCATTAATTGCGATTCTGATGAAGACTGATTTAATATTTGTATGTGATATTGTTACCTACCTCTATAAAAATTACTATATATCTTTCTATAATATAAGTGCCTTAAAAATGTTAGAATCCAAAGTATTTTAGTTTGCCAAAAGTTTATTAATATAACTAATTAAGAAGTGAAAGTGAATAATTTAATTACTACAAGTTGTTATTTGCAGACTAAGTCTGTGTTTTTATATAAGATTTAAAAATGTTCCTGCCAAAGTGATTTTCTACAAAAAAAAACTTAAATAATTACCATAATAGATATTATAATTACTCATAAATGTTAGAAGACTGTATAGTGATCTCTATTGTTTATATCGTTTTGAAATACTAATAAAAAAATATGTATCACTGACGATTTTGTTTATTTATTTACCGTAACATCGTGCCCCGATGATGTAACAACTAGCCCCAATTCCGGGGTAAGATGTTACAATCTACTTGTTTAGTTAAATTCTCCATTGTGAAAAAATTACATAAATTTTAATAATTTTTCAGTCATATTTTAATAGCTAAATAGACATACTAACATTACAAGTAATCAAATGTATAATTTATTTGATAGCTTTTGTCATATTAACAACTATCTAAAAATTGTAACAACGTGCCCCCCGCTCCCCTACCTCTTTGGGAAAATAATCAATTTTGTCATTACTCAAATCTGTAGATGGTCTGGCAACAACAAGGCGTTTGATTAGGGTTTTTGGAGAATGTTGTGTTCCCGCAGATTGCATTCTTCGTTTCACTCTATCTTTCATTTTTAGAGATTTTGCAATTTCATATCTAAAGTCATTCAGACTCAGTTTTTTATTTGGAGATAGGCCTTGAAGTTTTCTGTCTCTTCTATACATAAGCTAGGCATTATTTATTTGCGCAAAAATTGACAAGTACCACCTACGGCTTTTCATTTCGATTCTGTATAATGAAATTAATAGAGAGTAGTGTTGATGTTTGCTAATTATTATCATATTGTAGACTACTATTAAAATTATTTTTAAAACAACGGACGACAGTTAGTATCCATTCAAAATAATTTTTACTGTATGCATTTATGCCGAAGTAAAAAGTCATTTATTGTTTCGTAAAATAATTTTAAATACAAGTGGTTAAAGGAAGTAAATTGTTTACACTGTCTCGTTTTATTAGAGAGAGAGAGGGCATTGTGGAATGAGGCAACCTTTGAAGTCTGCTTATTAGTTCTTATTAACGAGTAATAAGAAATGGAGAAATGATGTGTTACAAAGGCAATAACTTTTAACTGTATGTTAAGCACCTTCTATACTAACTAATATGAGCCTGTTGTCTTGACCTGCCACAAAGAAATATTACTTGGAGCAATAATAGAAGACCATCAACAACAAATTACTGTCTGCCTTTTTGTAAGAACGTAAATCTCGAAGAACAGTCGACTCGGCTCCGTGATGTATGGGACGGCAATAATTTAATTTTATGGTCGCGGAATACACTACTACAACCTTTTACTAATTTACGTTAAGAGGTGAAAGAATAGTTTTTCTTAGCTGTCCGTTTCGTATGAAAATATTTCATAATAGGTGTCTGAAGGAAATCTATACAACGCTATGCAACTGATACTTCACTAGATGATTGTACAACATAGAATGACGAACGGAATCAACTTTCTCCGTGTGAGGTCGAAGTAAAACAGCCCGACATCCCAGATATTCTTAACAAACGATTAATGATACAATAATATGGTTACCAAGAGTAACTTTTATTATACTATTTAGTTGGGGAAATGGGAATTAGATGGGAACAATTCGTTACTAAAGGCGTAAAGAAGATTATCACATATTTTAACGAAATAGAAACGAAAGTATATTGATGAATATAATTAGAGTTAAATAGATTGAACAAATTTTTCGTTTGAATTAGTACAAGTTACAATAATAATAATGACATGTAGATAAAAAGTCTTCCAATATGTGGTTAAAGGAAGGAAATATATTTTCATAATCTGAGGGATTAATGATAACGATTCAGGACAAAATAATAAAAGAAAAAAACTATGAAAAATATATTATTAATAATCCCACGATCCCATCTGACACATACCGAGCGTTCAACACACCTCACCAAACAATTGACCACATCACTAAGAGTTGCTCATTTTTAGCCAGCCGACAATACACCGACAGGCTTAATAAAGTTGCTAAACTCGCTGTTAGCCAACAAGTTTAAACTCGTAGATCAGATATCGTACTATAAATACAAAGCACAAAATGTATTAGAAAACCACTTAACCAATCTTTATTGGGATAGAGGCATAATTACAGACAAAACAGTTAATAACCAGACATCACACAGACCATCAAAGAAACTAAAACAACCTATCTAATAAATGTTGCTGTACTAAACACTGAAAATCATAAACAAAAACATATTAAGAAAATTCAAAAGTATATTCCTTTGGCCGATGAAACAAAAAAAAAATGTAGAATCAGAACAGTCCGAATTATTCCATTAATAATATCAACAATAAGCGTTATTCTTAAAACATTACATCCTAAGCTTAATCTGCATAAACTTACGTAGCTAAGTTTACAGAAATCAGTAATGCTTGATACATGCGGAATAGTACGCAGATTTCTTAATAGTACTGACATATCCCCCTTTTCAGATAACACAACAGATTAAATTAAGAGCGGAGTTTTTAATAATCACTGAGCATTTTTCAGGACAAGAAGTACTGTTAGCTCTATAAAATTTAAGAACAGAAAATTGGTTTCAATATCTTTTCCCAAAAGATGTGAGTGAGGTTCCTTGTCGGCAGCCCGTCTTTACTTGCGCAAAGTTATCCAGTGAAAACTGAAAAGACCGGAATATAATAATTTAGCGTTTTGGGTATGTTTAATAAATAAAAACACAAATAAAACACTAAGATATAACAATAACTTGAATTTATGTACACGCAACAAAAACCATGAATAAAAAAAAGAAATATACAACAGACGAAAGACAAAAGTGGAAAAGACAGAAGAACACAACAACACAAAAATATATACAAAAACAATGAAAACAGACAGACAATTAACAATAAAGAAATGTTGCAGACTTACTCAAATGTTGACAGCAGAGTGGTTAGTTAGTATGGAAATTTAGGGGTTTATATACAGCTGAATTGTTAGTAAAAAGAGATAGAATATTCAAGAAGGAACAGTATGAACAGTAAAGTTGAAGGTACAGGTTTATAGCACTCAGAGCGAGCAATATAGAATTTTAGGAAAAGTAATTAAGGGAAAGTACAGCAATTAGTAAGGGGTGCATGCAAGTACAGGTGAAGATGAAATTCTAGGTAAAGGCTAACGATAGTAGAACAATAGAATCTAGGTTGAAAGGAAACAAAGGCATGCACAAGATAAGAAGTTGTAAGTAATAATTCGCAATTTTAGTGCAGTAAATAAAAGTAATACAAGGTTTTCTTGATTGACATACGTATGTGAAGTGGTATGCACCATACAAGTATAAGTTAGGTCATGATGAAAGATAATTTCCTAATTTAATTACGTGAAGTACCTATTCTGCATTAAGGGTTAATGACATGGATGATCACCATGATTAAAATATAGGTGCTACTACTAACGACAGCGGTACTAATCTGTCCAAAGAGTGCGCTGAACTAGTCAATACATTAAAGGACTCTCGAGGGTTTACAACAATGGTCGCTATGGACATTTAATAGGGCTATTAAAAATATTAATTTAATATTAAGTATCGTTCCCTGTACCGAAAACTGTTTGGACACCTCTACTTCTTCCTATCTTGAATCAATCTTCGTATTTTTCGAAAACTAGAGCAACTAACAACTCTAGCTAATAGTGAACAGTAATCTAATCCAGGTGTACCTCTGCCTCTCTTAACTCTTGTTTTTGCTTCTAACATGTATGTAACTAGTCCTTCATGTCTCAGAAGGTTTTTTTAATAATCTAATTTCTCGTCTATATCTTATCGTTTTTCATAACGTCCTCACTTCTCTGACTCTTTCTAATATCTCCTCATTTCTAACCTCTTCTATCCATGGTATTTTTAACATCCGTCTATAACACCGTATCTTATACGTTCTAAATTTTTCTTTTCCGCATCTCCGATATTGTCCACGTTTCACACTCAGGCAGAAACGTGTTCTAAACATACTTTTTTAATAATCATTTCCAAATTTCCCAATTCACTGATCCCGAGCACAAAAGTGACTTCTTGTTGCTAAAAACCCTGGACTATTCTTTCGAAAAACGAAACTCAGCGACTAATTCTTCTTTTTGTCTTCTATTATTGTATTAACTGTTTATTATTTTTATTAATTTTCATACCATACATACTTCTCTCAACACCGCCATCATATTATTTAAAGCTAACTCCAACTTGCTAAACCTTGTATCACTCTTCTGTACTTAAATCTTGTCCCTACATCCTTAGGTATTTTTAGCATACCTACGCGAATTTTTTTCCATTTTATAAATGTGGCTAATTAGTTTAAACAAAAGATTTTTTAAAACTTCTAATTTTTTTAGTACTAACTCGAACTTTACTCTCAATATGGGGTATCCTAATTCATCTAACTTCACCCTGCCTTATTTTTTCTCTAATTCATCTGATAACTCTTGTCCTTCACACAAATTTCCTAAATATTTTTTCCACCTGCTATTTCTATTAATTTTTTAAAAGATACACCATGTTAGGTGTAGCAGAAGGTAATCGTTAGGCATTATATGAAAATACCATCGGGTTGAATGTGTTTTTCCATTAAACGTTCCAGCGTTTAAGAGAATGGTTGGTTCTGCAGTTTTTCATTGTCTGCGTTAGCAATAAACAAATGTGCGCTAGTAATATTTACTAAATAAATACATGCATTTATAAGGAACTTAAACAACACCATAAATTGTACAAGTAGCAAAGCAGTAGCAGATAAGTCCAAGGGCCAATAGTGCTTGAATAAGGTCTTGAAAGGGACCGAATGAACACTGTTAGAAATAAGACGAAGACTGTCACGATCTCTTGACTATGCATTTTTTCAGCCCTTGCATTATTATGTATTAAATATAAAATTCAATGCTTATTTGTATTGTACTTACAGTAAATGCGGTGAATATACAGTTGCTCGACTTTAAAGTAAAATTATTATGAACATTATAAAAACGTTATTGTAAAAAAGGTTTCCCTTTAATTATGATTCTTTTATAACTGGCGTATCTTTTTATATAGATATATTTTGCTGTTCCAAGTAGTCGTCACAGTTCTTTAGTTTTACAGCAAAAAATTTGGTAGTTATGCAGGTATATATCCAATGATGTAATTAAGAACAACGAAAGTTACTTATTATTCGTCTAGATCATTCACTAAAGGGCGGGTACAGTACAATGTAACAATTTAAACACACTTAAAAACAAAAGAATGAAGAAGCAGACCGCCACAAACCTCTTAAAAAAGGATTACCGTGTATGTGCAGAACATTATCTTTGAAACGGTCCGTGTAATGGTTAATTTGCCATTTCCATTATTATTTTGTGTTGTACTGTTTCCAAATTACGCCCAGCGAATCGTTATTCCCGTCTGCTATCGGCAAGATTAATGCTTCTTTGAAGCTATTACAAGCATATCTACCATGGCGAAAAAAGAGTTTAGGCATACGCGGTCAACCTTTAAATCCGCAAATGATCCGTAAATGATCCCCATCAGCAATCAGCCAAGAGCCCGCGAGAATACTTTCAACCACTGTTGCCACGTCACAATATATCAAGCTATCATCTATATAGTATAAATTGATGTAAATGTAACTACATAATTTGAGTCAATACTTATTTGGCCAATTAAAGCCTTTTTACCAAACAAAAGACTACAACGAGGTTAAGATGCTACAATTAATAATTGCAAGAACTTATGAGAAAACATAGTAGATCTACTAAGTGTATATAAGAAGTAAAACTTATATCCAATTTAGAATTTTAGCATCGATATACATATTCACAAAGCCAAAAATGCATTTCTATTAATGAATTCTAAAAACTGTCGATCCGTAAATCTTCATACAAATACCTACAACTACTCGTAGAGCTAAAATGTTGTAATTAGTAATTGGTATTGGAAAATTATCTAAAAAATGAGAGAGACTATTCAATCTAACAAAACAAAATTTTACTGACTGGACACGTTCAGGTTCGTTGAGGTAAACTGGAAGAAGTCTCACATATTGGTTTATTTGATTACGAACGTTCTCCAGTTCTCTGTTTTATAAACATTTAGAGTTTGGGATTAAATTGTTATTGGTAATGATAGCGCTACTACGATTAATGTTGTCAGTTCACTTTTTTCTAGCTTTTGGTTAAGTTAGATTGGTCTAGTTCTCTGATTATTCGATAAAAAGCCGTGTATCACTGCACACAGGAACCTTACACAAATCAAAATTTAAACGGCGGTAAATTTTGAATTTCGATGTCATCTGTCGTTGCTAGCAATGGTCTCTTCCGAGTTGGAATAATAAATCATATGCAACAAGTTAAAAAGAAAACAAATTATAAACACAGAATTCTATTTATGACAGATATTATAAAATAAACTCCACGACAGGATTTCCATATTGGGCAATAGAGATTAAAACATAAACTAGGTTACTATGGTCAATTATTGGAATAATTGAATAATACTCTCATTATTATTAGTCAAGTTGTTTTAAAAGTGTATATGCTCATTATCAGTCAGAATGTTTGTAAAAGTATTATACAAGTTATATAAAAACAAATTTGGTCATATTAGAATATTATGATAAATAATACTGTAAATTTTAAATTCTGAAGAATTTTAAAGCCGCACAAGCATATAGAGAATGTTTTCTCAACAAACTTTCCATTAATTAACTCTTGATCTGAGACGTAACAATAATT
>NW_020439008.1:389933-405146 GCF_000699045.2 Agrilus planipennis | reverse complement strand
AATTATAAATGCTGTCAGCACACGGCAAACTAGTATTACGTAGTTAGTATCAGCAATTTCTTATGATGAAGTGTACGATGTGTTGCATACCTATTTACAAAAAATTCGTTTAAAATTAATTTTTCAAACAACTTTTAACACAAAGTGATTAAACAAATTGTCCACAAAAGTGAATTTCGACCACTCGAAGCAAGGGTGCTAACAGTTTCGGGGTAACAGTGACTGATAGGGGGGAAGAACTAGTCTATTATAAAAATATGATTTTAAAATGTTAAAAATTTTTTTCTCTTAAATACAGTAAATGTATTACTCTATATACAATTATAGTTTAAAGGTTGCTTTGTTTGAAAAAGCAAAATGATGTGTTTTTAAACACAAGCCCCAGCGAGGAATATTCCCCAGATAACTATAGGTATAATGCAAGGCAAAACAATAGTTTGTGGCAACAAGGTGTAGTAAGTGAGAGGAGTCGGTCGATGCAAAAGTAGAAGGCTATGAGGTGGAGGTGTTGCGGCGCCACAACATAATTACAGGGCTGGAAGACCGCAATGTGATGAATTAGCAGCCGCTTCCTCGCTCAACCGCGGCCGAGCCGTAGCCGTCCGGATCGGTTGGACAAACGAATGGACGGAATTGTGCGATGAATGCAACAAACAACGAATGACTGACTGACTGAATACCTGCCTCAAAAACATATTTCACTTTTATTAAAATTCATAAATGTCTACCTACTCATTATTTACTTTGTTTGGAAAATCGAAAAGGACCTTATCATACATTAGTGAATTCACAATTAGTGACGGATCTCTACTAAACTATCTAGTTATTGAACAGTAACTGCTTCACGGAAGAAAACGCTGTTATGAAGCCTGAAAAGGAGCACTTATTACATTTCGCTAAAAACCGAAGCCTACATTACTTTAGAATTATCAAAAAGGTTAAACAAAATGATATGTCAACCGAAATTTCTGCATGCCTGGCCAAGGACCACAGATGTAACAGAATCTTTTTCATCTAACACAATTATTTCCCGAAAACCAAGATTAAAATTATTTCAATCGTTTTGCCATTACAACATGTAGAATTATTGTAAGTGGTTGTAATTGTTTCGGGTCCCCTATCCTCTCTCATTTTCAGTAAACTTGCACAATTTAAAACTTGAAAACCACCAAATATCGTGGTCTAGAAGTCTATATCATAGATAAATTCGCATTCGAGAGAACCCCGTTTCGATTCCGAGTTTGTTTGCTATAATTCAAGTTTTTCTGTTTTTTTTAATCATTTTAGGCAAATGAAGGCAGCAATATTCCATAGATCTTTCACTTCTCCTCTGTCTTCATTTCGTCCCTCTCATCTATCTCTTCCCCAACCACCACACACCTATTTCTACTATCCCTAAAAGATGGTTGAAAAGAACCTTCTACCCTATCTACCGTCCTTGCAAAAGAGTGTAGGTTCGATGGACTATTTTTCTTACTACCGTCTGCATGACAGTAGGGTAGACTGGGTACGAATGTGCCATTTTTCATATGATCGCCCATAATTTTGTCAGTATGTCAGTTATCTGACAAGGAAGGTGCTTTTACGGTGAAGCACATTTTGTCCGACATACTGGTATTTCAATTTTATCCCTAAATAAAATATTAACTGACAGGCACAAGTTTAAAAAAAAAGAAAAAGTGTCACAACCGACCACATCCCAGGGGTAGTTGTGACAGTGCTTGGGGTTAGTAGTAACAGGTTAAGAAATACAACAGAACAGTCTTTAATTACATTTATTGTTGGAATATTTGCTTAATTCTTAATTATTGAGTATTCTTCAAGAATCATTACATTACTTGTTAATATGGCACTTACGTGCAAATCACATTATTGTTTTATAAGTCTTTTTTTTTCTTTTCTAATTTTTTATTAATATTAAGTAATCATAAAATTATTTATGTTTAACACTATATGTCTAATTAGGTACATTAATTGTGACATTGTTTCACAATGTTAAAAAGTCTTAAAAAAATCATCTCCATTAATATTAAGTAATCATAAAATTATTTATGTTTAACACTATATGTCTAATTAGGTACATTAATTATGACATTGTTTCACAATGTTAAAACGTCTTAAAAAAATCTCCTTCAAGAATAAATAAACTTAACCTACCTATCAACTCTCAACAAATCTAAAAATCTTAGTTTTAAAGGTACAAAAGTAGTATATTGAGATCTAGTCAGACTCATCACAGTTATGACAAATGTAGTGGCGACTACCTCTTTCCTCTCTCGGTCATTCTGATTCGAATTCTGGGCATCTAGAATCAAAAAAGAATTTTTTCTTGTGTCACAACCGTCCCTAGGAAATATGGCACAACCGTCCCCAACGCACGTATTCACAAAAATAAAATCGCCATGACGATACTAGCTTCGCGCAGCGGCTGACGCAACACGGTGACGCCTGTTCAGACACGCACGCGGCTTCTTTCTTCCCTCGTCCCAAACGCGCTATTCCTTATAGTTTCGCTAATACACGACTGTCACTACCGTCCACTGGCACTTTCGTACCCAGTCTACCCTACTACTAACTAATTAACTTTATTAACAAACTATAGTTGTTGGGCCGCGACTTCGCCCACTTGGNCGAAGGATAGAAAAATTACTTTTGTGTGGTCGTCAATGTTTATTGACACGTATGCAAGTCATCAACGCGAGCAAAGTCGCGGGTAAAACCTATCTTGAAATTTTGTGTACGTATTGGTAGGGTTACAGAAAAGGACATAGGGTACCTTTTATCCGGAAAACAAGTATTGTTCCCGAAGAACAGAAAGATTAATTTGTTATGGTCGTTAATGATCTTTAACTCGTATTATACCATGGCCAGCTAAGCCGCGGTTAAAAGCCAGTATTTCTATAAATATGTAACGTAAACAAATTCGTAGCATTTTGCAATGCATTGCATTGCATCTGTCTTTGCTTTATCCTACTTCTCAACGTTTTCTATTGAATTTAAAGTTTCTATCGCAGTAATTTAATTCAATATGTACTGTTACTGCGAAGATATAAAATGTACTTAAAGGGATTCAGTAGTACACGCGCCGTAGAGTAAAAACATACCTATCGGTTCTAAATATCATGAGTATAATATTTGGAACAGAGGTTTCAAATTTTGTAGTCAGATAGGTAAAGCTTTGTTCTAAAGACTGTCGAAGTCCATTTTTTAATTTCTGTTAAAAATACGTGTCCTACAAGAAGCATCGACTTTAAGTACTTGTAAAAGCTTTTAATGACCAAATCACTGAAAACCAAAAACGTACAGAGTTAGTGTGAACCTTTGCCTGTTACCATACAAAAAAATCACATATTTATCTCGCAGCGTTAAATCACAATATTTAGAATAGAAATCCATGTTTTCGTAAAAATTAGAGAAATGTTCAGTAGGCACGAGCGGTCTATTACGGTCAATCGAGCAACTGGAAGATAGCTCCGTCCATTAGTATCGATCGATTTACTTGACTAATTTCACTTCTGTTTTCTATATGTCGTGTTCCCTGCTCTAATATTAGGCCAGTCAAATTAGAATTTCAAAAAAAGTAAATGTTACCCAGGGTAAGACTTACCTAGTTGCGACAATTCCGATCATATCTCCGCCTTCTTCTTCAGATTTCTTTTAAGCTGCGTACCCCTTAGAAACTTTCGTTATGCTACTGAATCCCCTTGAAGTTTTCGTCACTTAGTAAAACTGTTACCGTCAGTTTCGTTTTTCCTCGCAGTTCTATTGCTTCTTAATTATATTTTGCAAATAAAATACTATACTTGGTTTAGACGGTATTGTTTTTTTCCCAAACAAAGTCCTGATTGTCGATCAATTATTTGATTGAAGTGTATGTGCCAAATATTTCGTAGTTGGCCTTCTTTCACGAGGTTTGCGACTTAATTTTACAGTCGATAATTAACTTCCCGCTCGTCATTTTCTTGTGACAGCACTGATGATTAAGTGCATCATCCAAATGACTTAAAGAGGGTGGATCCTTGGAAACCGAAATGCGCGTAACAGTTGTGAAACATAGAAGAATGTTTGCCGAACCCTACAATTAACGTACTTATATCTTCTGCCGCAAATTATTTTTATTATTATTATAATAGAAACAAAAAAGGCTGTTAATTTACAAGCCCGCACGAAAAAATATTAAATTAATAAATTGATGTCTTGGTCTTGCTTAATTTAATGCTTACATTTTTTTAAATAATTCTTCTAAGCACAAATTTTTCTGTTTACCGACACAATAATTGTCTTAAATGATGAAATTTTTTGTCATCCATGCGAGCTTGTCATGACTTTTAAAGAAAATACGTGGTGTCCATAGAAAGTTGTTAATTATGAAAACTCGAAAAGTTACCCTTTTCCCAATGTAGAACTAGGACCAACTAGAAGATAGCTGAAAGGAGAAAGAATATCGAAAGAAGAGATACTTTGTCTCTATATATTTCACCTATGCGTTATCCAGACATAGGAACACAGAAGACTTACTCAGAGAATATTCTTGACCTTTTTGAAACACTGGTAGAGTTTCTTTTTTTTTTATTTAGTGTTAAAATCAAGTCAAACAAATGCGTTCCCGGTGATACTTCGTTACGTTTCTGGTACATTTCCTCATGTGGGCAGTGCCACGATAAACTTTTACGATATTTCTGAGTTTTCTGCACATACCTGTGGGATACAGTGTACTATTATTACAGTTAATCAATACGGGTCATATGAAGGTAAAATTAGTCTTCTGTTTGCGAACTATTTCTTTTTTCAACGTGTTGCTGTTTCTACATTTACCGAATCGAATCTAGCCAGTAATTATAATTTCATTCTGGCAGGTTTTTATTACCACTAACCATTAGTGGTCCATGGGTCGTTCGCGAACGAACTATAGAAAAGAACGATTCTAGCTCGTACAATAAAAGAGAAATAGCTCGCAATGAAATGTTAATGTTTTAATGAATAACGAGATAATGAAAGTATCGTTTGTATTGTTCGTTCATTCATAGGGTAGATTAGAGTTAGTTCACGGTAATGACTGTTGATTGAACTTAAAAGGAACGTCATTAGGACATGTTTATTTGGAGGTATCTGTATCTATCGGCCTAAGGTATAAGGCATGTTCGGCAATTCAGTTTTTTGCTATGACTGTGAAATAATTCCTTGCTAGGTTTTAAAATGTAAAAATAAAATTTTTATTTAGTACATTAAAACTAAGTTACTTCTTATGTAATAAAACAAAATAAAGTTTTAGAATATCAAAAATTTGAAATGTCATTGTCAAACATGAAAGAAATTATAAATGATATAAAACAGCAACTATCATCATCATAAGGTCGTCAGTCTTAAGGCTGGTGGGACACGCACCTCCATTCTTTATTCTTTCTAATATGTCTCTGACTAGCCCTGAAAACTTGAAGTCTTTTTTAGCTCGAATATTTTTTGCTCCCTTGACACATAAATGTATGTATCATTGTTTGATGATTAATCGGCCGAGCCTTTAAGCAGAATTATTACCACTTTAAATTTTTACTACGGCTCTTGGTATTAATTTATGGAAAACAGTCAAAAAGCGTTTACATTAGGATCATTAGCTTACGGTAGGAAAAGACGACACGAACAAAGTACCTATTTATATTGTCTGACATCGTGACCTAATATTGTATAAAATGTTAAAAAGTTTGACGGTAAAGCAGAAATTCGATTTTTTTCTAATTAGAAACAATTGATTGTAATTAGCAGGTTCGAGTTATAGAAGTTTAAGTGTATTGTATTGACAATTTTTGAGCACTATTCGGCGGTCGTGAAAGCCTTAGCCTTTTTAAACAGTTTAGTATATTTATAAAGACCATTTTGGTTGTAAAATACTGATCATTTCATTTGTAGTCTTAATTATTACATTATTTCATTGCTGGTACTAATAAGTTTAGGTAAAATATATTCCCATTTTTCTAATTTTTTCGGGTATTTCTAGGAAAATTGCATATATCGTACCATATTGGTATGTTATATATTTTCAGAACAAAAAACAAAGTATAAAATTTTTGTGCTCATAACTTACACACGTATGAAGAATATTTTTTTGTTTTTATACTTATAAATGTTTTATTCATACTGCCGGCGACATCTTTTGTACTTCAAATTAAATACGTTGCGTGACGTCGGAAGGTATCTGTCCAAACCTTCAACAGCCATATATCTCGCTACCACTTCACGCATAGCCAGAGAAGCTACAAAGAAACATGAGATGGTGCTGTAGTAGTGGCGGGCTCTTCTAATTTTACCGAATTAACTTTTTGCTAGTGGCTAAAAGTTCTTTGTCGTCATTCCTATTGAGGCCCACTAAAAAATAATAAGTAAATAGGTACATTACAATTTGCACGTTATATAAAAAATCGATTGGTCGGTCTGCGGTCGACGATGCTGTGTAGTCGTTTTATTCAATTCATCAAATTGGAGGCAGAAGACGGCGCCAACATCAACTCTTCTTTCATTAATTGGAATTGGAAATCAGCCAATTTTTTCCTTCTTATTTTCATTTAACCACCCAAGATTATTCACTAAAAATCACCTCCCACACATCTCCGCTTGTGGTTGAGGGGGGTTGTAAATGTAAATAATTGCCACATCTCCTCAGTAGATTGTGGTGCGTAGTGTGTTGTTTATATATGTGTAAATAAAGCTTATAACTATGTTAATACGTTTAATAATGCATAATAAACTGAATTTTAAGTTTTTATCCTTGTATATTTTTGTAATAAGGGATGATCAACAGCTAAAATAACGTTTCCTTTTAACACCTTGCCCCCCATAAACGCTAGATCGTTAGGGGTTGGGAATGTTTTTTAGATAATTACCGTAATCAATAATTCAGTAACTAAGTTACGGGGGTTGATTTTTACCAGGAAGTTTCTTTAATTATGCTGCACTTTTTCTTCATGTCTGTGTTTGGATAATTAGCCCGTAAAAAACTGACTGAGAAAACATTTTTACGTCTTAGTATTGTACAAATAAGTAACTAATTTGGATTTTATGTAAAAAAACGTCTTCTTTATATAAAGGTGAATTTTACTCAAAATGTTTAAAATGAGTTGCAGTCTTGTGTCTATATGGGTCCAAAACCATCCAGAACTAATTTTGGAAAAAAATATAGTAGGAGAAATAAACCGATTCTCAATCAGGAAGAATGAAGGGACAAGGTGTGAGGATTACCTTAATCTTGAACTGTACCTTATTTCCCATTTATTCAGAATCGACTGAGGAGGATTAAAGAACAATGTCTTTGCATTGTATTTGTCCTTGACCTTGACCTCTATTTACTTCCCCCGAATTAGAATGGCCAAGTGCATTCTTTTACTCCCCATCGAGTACTTGTCTTCACTGATTATGTGCGTACGAGTTATAAGACAATTTAGTCCACTAACATTTACATTTTTGTAATTATTACGTTACCGGGATTCATTTTCTACACATTTATTTATTCAATTATTTAAATACATCTTATTATACTGTTAAGTATACTTTGCAATGGTCTTCATTCTATGACGGTGATGTATAGTGGTTTGGGTTATTGATCGGGAAAAGACCGGGACGTCAGAAGGGACATTCCGGATCTAGACTGGCAACACGACAAACGAAAAATATTGGCAATACTGTGTAATCATTATTTCGATCTTATTCCAAGTGCAACCCAAATTTAGACTTTTTGAATAAATTTAATTATTTTATTTTCTATAATACTAACAAAAAGACAATTTTTGATGACCTTCTTGACCTTCTTCTTCTAAATTAACGGTATTGACCAACAGAAAGTAGCCTCTTTTCCACAGCAGTTTTTCCTCTCCATAGCAGTAAACTACACTTGCTTCTTGTAGAAGAGAATGGATGAATTCATTGAAGAAGTTATATGGTACGTCCCCCGATTCCCAGCGAAGACCATAATCTAAATGGATGAGATGCCTATTTTCAAATCTAAATGTTGCTGTACATTTCAAGGTAAAGGTGGATCGAGGAGAAAGTGATGCACTTGATGCTCATGAATGTACGGTATGGCAACTTCTTTAAAGATAAACTTGTATGACCGCTACTTCACAATCGTTGTTAGGAGTAATGTCATAGATCTTACGGTAAGGGATGCACAAAAGTTAATGTGGGGACTGAAGAAGCTTCCTAACATGCAGTTTAATATGCGCAATCGGGTATTCGATGTTTTAAGTGGTTTTATTACATACATCTAGATTTCCTCCAAGTTAACGAAGTTGACCCCCAGGTGTTCAAGATAAGGACATTCAGGTATGCGTCTGAAGAAGTGTAGGTACATAATTGTTACCTTGCCATCAATCAGACATTCGTGTATAGAACAGATAAAATAGAACAATTAAACGTATAATCATTCTGTAAGTTAAAACAAGTTTTTCACTTTCTTGAACCGAGATGCTGATGCCTTGGTATTCGGCAGGTTCCTAGCCAGAGGGTTTGGATGTAAGGACAGCCTGGCTTTGTAGTTTCTTGTGAATGTCGGTGTCTCTTCCTTCACCGTGGGTATTAGGAGATCATTCCGAATAATGTCATTTGGAACAAACCAAGGAGCATCCTTGGACTGAAATCGCTCAATGATAGCAATGTTCGAGTCAGCAGCTGATCCTCACAGCTGTATTCCATAAATCCAAATCGGTTTAATTATACATTTGTAAATTAGTAATTTATTTTCTGGGGAGAGGACTGATCTTTTATTAAATAACCAATACAGCTTCCTCACTGTAAGATCCAGTTGCTTCCGTTTATTCCAGACATGCGACCAGAAGGATTTAATAATACCCGAGATTAATTTGCCAACTTTATCAATGCACCTCGAGTAACATTCCTTCCTCAGTCTGACACAGACCCAATGTCCTAAGACGCCTAAATTCAATATAATCAGCTTCAAGATGAGATAATTTCCAGCGCGTATGTACAGGTCGGACGAACGAAGCTGGCGAGCGGTCGCGAAGGTACTTGCCCATTTATGGCATCGGAAAATAAATCACTCGGTACCGATTCACAAATAAGCTTTCAGTAGGCGTAAATTATTATATTAATACAGAGTACAGTAGCGCACTAGGAAATAATATAGAAACATAACTTATCTAAAAAGAAAAAGTAAACCTAATGCTTTTGTTTGTTTTGTAGTTAGTTTTCATGTTCACTGTCCTCATCGGAATCACTGTCACCGACATCAACAATCGGTTCTTCTGTTTGTATGTCTATTACTTGTTCATTATCTAACATAACATTTAAATAAATCATGTTAAACTAAATTATTGCGCCTATTTCTTTTTAATATAACCTTTAAATATCTACAACAAGAAAACCAAATGAATTAGTTAATTCTTTTAATTTAATTGTGTAAGTTGATCATTGCTTTTAAATATTTAATTTACGCCCCTGATATGGATACTGGAGAAAGAAGGCTGTAATTGTTATACCTAAAACTACCTACTTTTGTCACCGAGCATCCACTTCATTTTAAAATTTCCGCCAGCTTTGAGCGTTAGGTCTGTACACGAACTTTGTTTTTAATAGTATTAATAAGCTAGGGATCTCGATAAATTACTGATCAACAATTTAATATTGTATAGTTAATTGGTTTGCGTACCTTTAACACATATAAGGTGTGTGAGCTATGACATTCAACATTCACTGATTTCTACTTCTCACTAAAACATAGGCTGTCATATTTTACAGTTACTATGTTTAACACTCTGTGCAGGTCATGTTAAAATTTCTTTAACTGTATTTATCTATAAATGGCAACATACAAACTTAGAAAGGTATTAATCAATGTAACTACATGAAACAATTTGAATTTGGTCGGTGATGAAAGGAAACTAATAATGGTATAGTAATAAACATTAAATGATTTAATAGATTGAAACCTTAAACATTTAATATTATTTGTAAACTGATATATATAACATTTAAATATATTTAACGAGTTTTTACTCATAACTTGTACAAATTTTAATGTATACATATAGGCATAAATGCTACACGCCACAGTATTAATGCTCCTAAAGGACAATAAAACTTCAAATTCTTAAATCTTAAATTGACAAATATTGGTACATAATTTAACATAGAACATATACACACGTAAAAATAAAATACAATATAAAATATAAAGCGTTTCTCAGCATTTCTTTTCTTATAATTAGATAATACTACCATAAAAATAAATATCGAATCTAACTGTTATACCTTATATAAATTTTGCTTTCATGAAATTGTATTTTTGAGAAAAGAATTATCGTAGTATAAATTCCGGAGATGTTTTCAAATTGTTATAGTGCCTATCTAGTAATTTTTAATAAATTTATTTATGTTCAAAGAGACGAACATTAGGTATACTTCGTTTAGTTTCTCTAACGATGTGACCTTTAGTTTGATCGGCGCAAAGTAGAAAAAACAGCACTAGGCCAGAAAAGAAAGGAGACAACTCCCGGCCAAACTTTTAACCGGTGAGGAGCGCATAATCCGTACAGTACTGCACGGAAAAATTGACAATTTTATCCACTAAAATTGAACTGCTCAAATGTGGTGTTATTGGAACCAATTACTACTGAAAATATCAACGAGATCTTTATTTATATTTGAAGACGTATTAAAGGCTTTAACGTTTGTTTTCGACTCGCTCTACTATTCATGATTGAACAAAACTTGTGGCAGGTACTGTATGAAAAAATATGTTTAATGAACAAGAGTCGAGAGTATAATGAGCTTTTTTCTCCCTACCTACGATTTTGCCAGCGCGCATTCAAGACATTGGAAGGGGCACATCGCTAGAGAAAGTAAACGAAGTATACAGTAGTAAAAATTATCAAACATTAATATAATTTTCATGATTTTATTGCCTATATATCTCGACTTGCTTCTTCTATTTCATCAATGTTGTAACTTTTATAGCTCTTTGGATAAGTAATACAGCAGATTACGATTGTATCATTATAAGTAGATATTAATACTTTCAAAATAATAATACGATATACTATACTGCATTTCCGTTTTCTTCTTTGCTTTCTTGAACCTCAAATTCCAAAAATCCATCCACGTCAATCAGTTCTCTGGAGACGAATTTGGCAGCAATAGTTTCTCGTCCAGCTCTTTGTGGCTTAAATGTGAACTGTGCAATAGCACGTTCATTCGGTGGTATGTTTTTCTTCACTTTCAGAGTCAACTTCTTCTCCAGCCCTGGAGCTTCCACTAAAAATTGACATTTTCTTAATGGCAACGGTAAAGGATTTACCAAGTAAATTTCAGCCGCAACTTCTTGGCCGGCTCTGGCAACTCCTTGTAATGCTATTTTGATATCGGGCATTCGGACTCTAAAATCATCTTGCGCGTAATATTCGTACTTAGGTTCCTCAACAGCAGCCAAGCAAGATACACTAAACGATCCCTGGTCTACTAATTTTTTCATGTAGTCGTCGAACGTAACGTTAAGTTTTATTTCGTGAGTCGATTGTGGTTTAACAGTGATGTCAAAATTTTCTTTCTTTACAGGATCTCCGCTTCTTCCGGTGTACGTCACGGTTTCTACTCGAATATTAACGTTGATTCTGTAAGCTTTGGCTGGATTTCTGTTCTTGATTGCTAACACCACGTCGAAATCTTTTCCAATGACGATATCATCTTTCAATTCGAAATTGAAGTAAACGTCGTTGAAATCTTCATTAAGGTAGTATCTAGCGAACTGGTTTTGTGACTGCCTTAACGCTTTCAGCATAAAACTGCGTTCTTCTACCGACTTCTCGGGGTATTTGTAATTCGACGTGATATCTTCCCTGTCCATTATTCCTGGTGCTTTTGTGCTCATTAGTTTTCCAATTCCGTAAATATCTTTCGCGACTAATTTTAATGGTTTTGTAGGTCCGTAATATCTCCAATACACCTAAAATAAAAGAATATAGTAGAGTAAAATTATAGGTAAGTTGTTGTCTTCGCTGATAGGCCGTGGTCTGTTGAGTTGTTTTCCCGACGTTTCATCCACAATTGTGGTGGACATTATCAAGGGCGATGTCGAAGTCTTCTCTGCTACAAAACGGCGACAAGTGCACTTGATAATATTCACCACAATTGTGGATGGAACGTCGGGAAAACAACCTAACACACCACGGTCCATCAGCCCGGATAACAACTCATCTATATTCGACGCCGGTCGTGAAAGCCTACAATCAACATCGATTAAAATTGTTTTATTATGTAGATTCACCATCATGCTAATTGAATATTAAATTTATATTATAAAGAAGGTCTGATAATACTCCTAAAGTTCGAAACAGTTGCGAACGAATTATGTTTGTTTATATAGAAATAATATTAATTGATATCTAAATCATCCTAGGCGCTTTTTATCGATGGATACATTTTATCGCAATTAAATACTATCTGTAGTGTCACGTGTAGGCATACTGTCACCTGTACGCAATCCAACATAACAAAGACGATCAGATTTTCTAGATGCCACATTTTGGATATTTCTAGAACAAGTCCAGCCCCTATAAATAGTTGACGCGTGGTCGCAAAAGTCAGTTAGTCCGAGTTTCAACAAGGTGATACAAAGCGAAATAAGAAGAGCGACGTGTTTGATTACGTGACATTTGGTGTCAGGTGTGCGGTAGACGAGTATTAAGGAAGAAGAAGGAAGGTTTTTGGAAAATTCCATCGAATATTCAACATTTTCAATTTTACAGCAAGTTTCTACCGATCGCGAATAATCTCAACAAACCACATTTACTGGAAAGCTCTCGAAGAGAGAAGAAAGAATCTGACGTCATTGAAAAATTCTATCGAATTTTCTAGTAGTTTAAGAAGAAAAAGAAGCAGACGTGAAGATGGGACAGGAAAAGTTAAAAGTAGCGGAAAATGGAAACAAAAATAAATAACCTACAAAAAGCTAAACTCGTGAGAATGCAGGAAAAGATAAATGGTATTAGATATGAAATGGAAGAGAGGATAGAACAAAAGGAAATCAATATTGAAAAGATGATAGAAAGAAGAAAAGGAAACTATGTGAAGAGTGCTCCTTCAATAAAACACGGTAGTCGGAAAACTCAGAAAAGATCAGCCAACTTCATGGGGCGCAAATTAGCTCACAGTCTCCAAGCTCCCGAAGAAGTGGTCATTTCAAGACTTGACGGAACTAACTCAAAATACAGAGAGGATCTATTAATCACCATCATATGAAAATAGTTATCCAATACAATCATTTGACTTGATGTGGTACAGGAATGAAGAATTCGACCTTTGGCGAGAAAGGACTGATCTTGACCACAGTTACCAGAGAGACCCAATCCATGGGAAATGCAACGTAGAAATTGGTGGACGACATAGTAGATGTCATCATTGGATTGGATCTGCTTCGAGAACATGGAATCCACTTGAATATCAGTATTTCTATAATGTGCATCGGTGAAGAAGTTATAGTATTGTCAAATCCCAAGATGAAGCCTGCTGTATATAAGGAAGATCTAGTACTAACGAGCCATACGAGCATTGTACGAATACACAAACAATCGCGACGTGACACAGGAAGCATTATTGGTGGGATGTACGATCGTAAGGAATGGGGGATCATCGACACTTGTTGGAATAGTCAAAACAGCAAGAGATCTGCAAATGGAATAGTCAAAACAGCAAGAGATCTGCAAAGGCACAGAATTGGGAATATTTAAACCAGCAGCTGAGATTAACCACTGTGACTGGGAAGAAGAATCTAAGACAAAATCAACATCGCTTCCTGCAGCTTTATCAGAACCGGTAAAATAACCCAGTCATCACCTCCACAACCCCCCAAGTCAAGTAATTAGAAGAGCTTCCTAGCCATTTTCAACATGTCTTCGTCTTTTTAGATTAAAACTTCGGTAGAACCAACTTAACACACTACCGCATCAACACCGAAACAATAACGTCCATTAAAGAACCACCTAGAAGAGCTCCTTGGACTAAACAAGAGGAATTGAATAGCTTTGTAAAAGACTTGCACAAATAAGGAGTGATCAAGCCATCTAAAAGTTCTTGGGCTTCTCCTACGCAAAAAAGATGGTTCCACGAGATGTGTGGACTACAGGATTTTGAATAAAGTAATGCAGAAGGACAGGTGTCCGTTACCAACTCCGAAGCGTCATTAAAGTCTTCTAAAAATTGGTATAATGCTGTGCTTACGAAGCTGCGATTTGAAAGTGACCGCACGAAAACTATATACGATATACTTTTCTACATCTATATCTGTTTTAAGTAAGGTCCAAAATTTACTAGAAAAAGTACTGATATGATTTAAAATAATAAGACAGTACTTAAAAAAATCATTTAAAAAAAGTATAATGAAAATCATTTTCAGAAACTGCAGATAAATATTTACCTTATCGGCATTAACTTCAGCGTACAAAAAGTCAGTGTCATAGGGCCTCTTGATTTCGCCATGTTTTACAGCTGTGACTGAAGACGGTCCAACTTTAAACATTCCATCACTCAAAACCTGTGGTGTGGCATCAACTGCTTGCCAACCTCCGTAACCTCTACCCAAATCTGGTCTATCCATCCAAACTTCGTCCCATACATGGAAATTCCAAACCGAATCAGAGTTGAGTTCTTCCATAATTTTTCCTTTATCGTTAACAAAGTAATCAACTGTCAATGAGCTTTGTGTATCGTGGGCAGAAGAATAATTTGTTACTGGTCTACACGGAATCCCAAGTGTTCTGCAAACTAAAATTGAGTATTTTTTTATGTTTTTAATAATTTAATATTATTATCGATTTTTTATTAAGAGTACTCCATTCAGTATTTTTTAAGTATAAGGGTGTCTACTAGAAGTTATTTAGTATTTTTTAAACTACGGTTTGCTAGGAAAGCGCTGGCGTACCTAGGTACCTAACAATGTAGGGGTCTTCATATAAGGGGGCAATATTATGGCCGTTGTAGCAGAAGTGGCCACAGAAGTAAAGTTATTACTAGATCTATTAATTTCAAAAAATCGGTTGTCTGTAAAGTCGGTTTACTGACGATAGTTGAACGTGACAACGTCATAAGGAAATACTGATGGAATGGTTTCATTTTTCAAAAGAAAATTTTAATTTTATTTGTTTGATAGATATTTTGTATGGATATAGAGAAGGAGGTAAATGGAAATGTATTATTGTATAGCAGCTGTCCACGCGG
>NW_020439008.1:386999-388986 GCF_000699045.2 Agrilus planipennis | reverse complement strand
GGAAGGCCGGTTGAAGCTGATAAAGACGCGATAAAGGCATTAGTTGATGTGAACCGGCGAATAACAACACGTGAGATCGGATGGAGGTTAAATTTATCAAATTCAACAGTTTATGATCACTTGAAAGGCCTGGGATTATCCTCGAAACTCGATGTATGGGTTCCCCATGTTCTCACAGAGAGAAATCTGCGATTCGCTTCTCAAACGTCACGAAAATGATCCATCATCACTGGGGACGAAAAATGGGTTGTATACAACAACGTCAAACGCAAGAGGTCATGGTGCAAAAAAGATGAACAGGCTCAAACCATTTCCAAAGCCGATATTCACCAAAAAAAGGTGATGCTGTCCGTTTGGTGGGATTTTAAAGGAATCGTTTTTTTGAGCTTTTACTGGATAACACAACGATTAATTCGGAAGTCTACTGTCATCAGCTGGACAAACTGAATGATGCACTTCAACAGAAAAGGTCAGAACTAATCAACAGGAAAGGTGTAGTGTTTCACCAAGACAACGCGAGACTTCACACAAGTTTGGTCACTCGCCAAAAGCTTTTACAGCTTGAATGGGATACAATGCTACACCCACCATATTCTCCAGACCTGGCACCATCGGATTATTATTTGTTCCGGTCACTCCAAAATTTTTTAGACGGTAAAACCTTCACCTCAAATGAGGAGGTCAAAAAAGCCAGCAAAGACCAAAAATTTTATGAGCGTGGAATTATGCTACTACCAGAAAGATGGCAAAAGGTGTTGGACCAGAACGGTCAATATATAATTTAATAAAGTATTTGTTTATTATACGATAACTGTCTTTCATTTCCACAAAAAAAAAAACGAAATGACTTTCCGAACAACCCTATATAATGAAAAAAATGTTATATTACAAAGTGTTTGAATACAATATACGATACATTGTATATGTACGTGGACACATACACTTCTAATAAATTGACAACGAAATTGATAGCTTCTTTATTCTGTTCATTCATAATAAAGCGGCATCTTAATCTATCATATACGTATGTATTATGCAAATGTATGTTTTAGAAAAATCGAAATTAGTCTATACTCTATACCATTGTTGTTCTGTACCATATATAAATAGTGAACAAGCATTAAATATTATTGATGCCTCGTTTGTCGTGTCAAAATTATGTAGATTGTGTTATGTAACATAATCACCTTGATTAACATTATTGTGCATACGCCTTCGGCATACTACGGCATGTCAAGAATGTAATGAGTTGCTAAAGAATTTCCTAATTAGCTTTTTTTTAATTAAATCAATGTATTTTAACCGTGTATGCAAATATACAATATATTAGTATGGTTGTCACGAACAAAGACGACTGTGTATTACTTCTCTTTAAATTGCGTATTACAAGATAACACTCCTATTACTCATAAATTAAGACGACTGAAGTTTGTCATCAATAAGCTTCCAAGTAAGAGCATAGGTACGTAGTAAATTTATGTCGTTTTATCGTTTCTAATCTGTATGCAGCGTGGGCATTTATTCAATTACGAAATAGTTCTGGAAACACGGCAATTACGGAATATTTAAGTTAAATATTATGAGAAAGCTGTACTCAGAAAGGCAATTTACAATTATCATGTTATTTATTTTGTTTCTACGGTTTCGTTTAGAAAAGAAGCGCTTTTAGTGGATTTCCTTATTCGTATATAGACTGTGCGGTTCCATATATGTATAATATGTGCTTTTTACTTTTCTTTTATTCTCTGCGAAGAGTAATCAACTTAAAGAAAACATGTAGTCTAATACAGCAGAGCCGGGCAAACTCGGATCTTTTGCATCCCGAGTGATCCTCAAGGTTAACCAAGTAGCTCCTCATTGATCCTGCGAGTGCAAGTGAGATGATTCTTTCCTTTTCTTATCCCTTCCATTTCGTAGATGAGTCCCCTCTTCCATAGCCAAACCCAATAGTTTTGCGAACGTAGTAACGAAAATTTTCGTAGGTATT
>NW_020439008.1:381775-383807 GCF_000699045.2 Agrilus planipennis | reverse complement strand
ATTAAATACAAAATTAATATTTTTTATTAATTTTGTAATCAAAGTTCTTTTCTTCACGACCTCTTTCGCGCCGGCCCAAGTCGAGGTCCGTGACATTTTGCTCGTTCTGCCACCTTATTGTTACGCCACTGAATATTTAATTTTCTTTTTGGTTTAATTAGTTTATTTTTAATACACCTGTAACAATTTTGTTTATAATTGATATCAAAAATTACGAAACTGAAATAATTATTTTTCGTTTCTTGTGTGGTGTTATCAATAAAAGCCAGCAGGCAAATCAATATCATGGGAAAACGACATAGAGGACTGCTAGAATAAACTTCAAAACAAGGTAAAGTAAGAACCCTAAAACCAAAACCAAACCATAAAGCAAGTAAAGTTCTTTGGTTTAGTAAAATAAAATGTGACGAAAAAAAGGACACACTTAAAATATAAAACTCTTCAAACGCTACAATACGATAAAGTAATAAATGAAGCAAAAGATCCAGTGAAAAAAACAAAAAAGGGCTACTGGGAAACTTTATCCAAAATAGTTTGAATCAAATTTTTATGGCCTATAAAAACAAATGTGGAGCCAAAAGAAACAAGTAATCGAGTTATAATAGAAACGAATCAAACAGAGTATAACGCCTAGATAAAGTCTGTACTTAACAGAAGATTCAAAGACAATAGCAACGAATTAGGCAGGACAAAATGATAAAAAAGGGCAGAGATAAATTGCTTCCAGGAAGAAGTTAAGGACAACCAAGGAAGATATGGAAGCGACAATGTACATCCGGAATAGAGACATAAAATTGATGAAGAACAGGTTGCAAGCTTAAGAGGAAGAAAGAAAAAGAAGAAGAAAGAGGTTTCATTGCTGCACATATTATAAGTCATTTATATTTTACAATTAACAAACGACAGGAAATTGTTCATTATTTACAGTACTAGTGCATTCCACTTCTTATAGAATCTATTGATTTTGTTTTAATCTCATTTTCAGTTAACAAGAGCAGACACGTTCCTTATCACTACAAGGATTGGTTACTGATTGAATTTTTGTATGAACCATGAAATTTTTCTAACAGAAAATGGAATCTACTCTTTTTACACTACAGTCATGGAAAACCTTCAAGTTGGATCAGAAGTTGCATACAAAGTAGTAGGTAAGTCTCATGTGTCCTTTTATAAATGGATATATTAACGTGACGAGAGAATAAAATAACTAAGTAAATCATGTTGATGACACAGAAATGTAAACCAAGTATTTTTGAAAATATATTATATGTGTTATATTTTAGTATTTATCCAAAGAAAACCAATTTTCATATTGGAGTTGAAACACCGANCTCGTTCCGCGCTCTCGCTTGCACTTCAAGCCTTAAATGGAACGCCTCAGAGCGAGGTAACGCCGCATGAGTCATGTTTTTTCGTGCGTGCAGCTCCATCGAATTATAAGACGTTGTCACGTCAAAAGTTTTTAAAAATTTATAGGGGTTTCCATTTGAAAAACAGCAGTTTATAAGCTGGTTAATGTTGACTTCCGGTACAACCGGAAACGATCGCCGATTGCAAATATTTTAATTACAATGAGCAACAGATGATTTGCTGCATTTTGAAATCTATCGGTATGCACCTATTTTAAGTTTAAAGACCTTGAATTAACGGGTTATGTGAAAACCCCTGCGCATATTCTTGATCAGCATGATGAAAAGTAAGACATATTAAAATTTGAAGGAATTTAGAGAGGTGTACGCTAATTTCTACCTTTACTGCAATATCACACTAACGACACTTCGTAGGTATAACATATCGGGTTGTTCGGAAAGTCATTTCGTTTTTTCCCGACAGAGGATTTAATTGTATTATTTTGCACCCAACTTCACATTTAAGCCGTATAATTTTTATATGCTTTGAGAGCTCATATAGCAAGGCTTGTGTGTGAAAAATTCCAATTAATTCTACGCAGTAGTTTTTGGTTGGTGCCCTTTTAAATATGGAGAGCGATAAGCAGCATTTTCGACATATCTTACTGTTTTACTACAGAAAG
>NW_020439008.1:348160-376879 GCF_000699045.2 Agrilus planipennis | reverse complement strand
AGTTGTCAAAACTCCAGAAAATACCCAGTACTGTCCATATTTAACAGGTTTCTTTTTTTTGTAAAATTTTTGCAAAATTTCCATACTACCAACCCACTTTGTCGGATGTGTCCCATCCTTAAATTCGGTCGACCAATCGCCCATAACAATTCCATTGTCATCAGCAGAATTCACTGCAGCCGCGATAGCTCGCACTGTTTCTACAGGATCCGCTCTGGAAGAAACTGACACCTTGCCAACTTCTTTTACAACATACAAGGCACAGTCTAAAACATCTTTTTCAAACTGGGCGTATTTCCAAACGGTGGGTCTCAATCTGTTTGCTGTCCCTCTCCATATTAAACCAGTGTCGTTCATCACAGCTTCTTCTTTCCACGCGTCGGACTTCATGTAAACCTGGTCGTTTTTATTCCACGGATTGAATATAATGTAAATTCCCGTATCCCAACTGTAACTGTACGCTCCATCCTCCAGGAGTTTAGTGTCAATTTCCATTCGCCATTTACTTACGATGCATTCGGGTGATGATGTAACTTGAACTTTCATTTGATTTTCATTGGTAGACTCAATAATCACGTTCCATGGCTGGTTGCGATCTATTTTGTTTAATAATGGAACAGCGACTAGGGTGCCTTGACCATAGCTTGGCTTTTCCTCGTCTATAATATAAAAATTAGGTTGATCACGCCGCTCGGCTAGGTTGATATATTTAATGTAATTTAACGTTTCAGTACACCGAATTTACTACTTTATTAACAATTTTTGCCTTCTTCACCCTTGTCCGCCACCCCTGTTTTTTTAATTACGCAGATCTGCATTTCCGTAATTTTTTCAGAAAGATCTCGATGACATACGCTATTTAAAAATAGGGTATTTCCCTCCCCCCCCTCTGTATTATTTTCCACTTTTGGTGGTCTATCCATCCACTTAGATCCGTTAACCCCCTTATTATCTGAATATGTTAGGCGGTGCATGTAGCGGATTCGGCGCGGCGTGGTGTTAAGGAAAGAGTCCTTTCTAGAGCATTATCGGTTAATGTTATAAACAAATGCACCTCAAGTATTTGTAATGAATTTTAAAACGATAATTTGAAAATGTCGAACGAGAAAACATCACTAAATTTGCAACAGCTTATGTTATATTTCATAAACATGACAGTTACGTATTCCAGAAAAAATGCGCAAGAAATTATTCTTTATTGAGCAAAAATTCATACGCCAATAAGCGATTCAATTGTATAATCACCGCCAAATATTACCATTTCCATTTTAATATGAAATGTTTCGAGTTATTTATTAACAAATACAAACACAATTGTTAATAAAAAAAAAAAAGAAAACATTCTTTATTTAATATATTTCAGTGGCTTTTAATATACATTCCAGGTCCCACCGAGTCAATATATAGATAAAAAAGAGCAGATTTTTGCCAAAATGTTTCACAGTAAACCACAATTATACTAGCTTGTTCAGTAGGTTGATAAATATCAAAAAAAGGGTCTCTGAAATGTCCATTCTTGTTTAAACAATGTTTAAACATTGAAATTCAGATTTTTTTTATGTTTATCTTTAGAAATAAAACAGATACCGAATAGCTCTAATGAAATAAGATAATGTAGGAAATTCCAAGACCTTTAAAGTCGTTTTTGATTCAACCCAATTGTATTAATAGTTTTCGAGAAAAACACAAAAAAAACATTGAATTTACAAAAATTTTAAACACATGTTGTGTAATAGGAGCTAACAGGTTGAGTATAGCTAGTATAGGACCTTTATGCAATATAAGTTTTGCACCAGTTTTCGTTGTTATAAACAAGCAAATAATTTTAAGCAGATTTGTTGAAAAATTGTCAAGATGCTTTTCTAAAAGTTTACCTTTACGTATATCTAAATGGATTAATTTTTTAGGATTTTTTCGCATCCTTGTAGGAAGACTTTAAAAATTATTTTAAGATAGAAAAACAAACCTTCAACAGTGAAAATAAACGAAACTGCATCTTTGTCTTCATTGTACGGCCTGCTCAGTGTAATATCTAATGTAAACGGCTGTCCTCTTCTCACGACAAGCTGAGGATCTTGTTCCTTACTCATCAGTTCATATTTAAATGTGTTATGGTTTGTACCGTTTAGTGGTAAACAAGGGTCGATGCCTCGTATTATGAGAATATCGGGTTCTTTTTCCGCATCTATATATGGCAAGCCATCCACTACTTCCTCTGAAAACAAGACAAATTAAAATTAGTATCAGTTTAATATGTAATTCAAATAGTGTTTCTTTATAATAATGAGAGTAATTAATTATATAATTGTGGAATAATAAACTGTAAGAGTCGAAAGAAAATCAACAAAATAAAAAAGAAAAATTAAGTTGGACGTAATGAACTTTAACAGAATTCATACTGGAAAACTATTAGAAAAAAGTTGTCTTCGCCATTATATTAATTAGTTAATTTCTATCATCTACTCCAATTATTTTCCGACAATGTTAATGACAATTATTTTAATAAATACAATTGTTATAACCAATAAACAAGTAAAGAAGAAGTTTTCATCACTCCTAATAACTGCCTTCTCATATTTGTAAAGTTCCGTTGAAATCTGTTCAATCGCATGGGTAATAATTAGCCCGAATAGAAATTGATAATAATAACTGTTAATTGTTAGCATACCTTTTTTTAATTTTTCATATATTTTGCTGTTTGGCATAGAACTCACAGAGGTTAATATTTTACATTTTTTGTAAACAGTTATCTTATCAGACATCTTTAATACAAACATTAATTTAAGCACCTTGAGCACACGGTAACTAATGCACAAAAAGGGTATTACCTGACAAATAACTGGAATTGCTACAATAAAACATTTACAGGGAGTAGCTGTTTCAGTATCTTAAAATTTAAACGATATACTTAAACAGTATTGTATTNGTTTACCTTTACGTATATCTAAATGGATTAATTTTTTAGGATTTTTTCGCATCCTTGTAGGAAGACTTTAAAAATTATTTTAAGATAGAAAAACAAACCTTCAACAGTGAAAATAAACGAAACTGCATCTTTGTCTTCATTGTACGGCCTGCTCAGTGTAATATCTAATGTAAACGGCTGTCCTCTTCTCACGACAAGCTGAGGATCTTGTTCCTTACTCATCAGTTCATATTTAAATGTGTTATGGTTTGTACCGTTTAGTGGTAAACAAGGGTCGATGCCTCGTATTATGAGAATATCGGGTTCTTTTTCCGCATCTATATATGGCAAGCCATCCACTACTTCCTCTGAAAACAAGACAAATTAAAATTAGTATCAGTTTAATATGTAATTCAAATAGTGTTTCTTTATAATAATGAGAGTAATTAATTATATAATTGTGGAATAATAAACTGTAAGAGTCGAAAGAAAATCAACAAAATAAAAAAGAAAAATTAAGTTGGACGTAATGAACTTTAACAGAATTCATACTGGAAAACTATTAGAAAAAAGTTGTCTTCGCCATTATATTAATTAGTTAATTTCTATCATCTACTCCAATTATTTTCCGACAATGTTAATGACAATTATTTTAATAAATACAATTGTTATAACCAATAAACAAGTAAAGAAGAAGTTTTCATCACTCCTAATAACTGCCTTCTCATATTTGTAAAGTTCCGTTGAAATCTGTTCAATCGCATGGGTAATAATTAGCCCGAATAGAAATTGATAATAATAACTGTTAATTGTTAGCATACCTTTTTTTAATTTTTCATATATTTTGCTGTTTGGCATAGAACTCACAGAGGTTAATATTTTACATTTTTTGTAAACAGTTATCTTATCAGACATCTTTAATACAAACATTAATTTAAGCACCTTGAGCACACGGTAACTAATGCACAAAAAGGGTATTACCTGACAAATAACTGGAATTGCTACAATAAAACATTTACAGGGAGTAGCTGTTTCAGTATCTTAAAATTTAAACGATATACTTAAACAGTATTGTATTAAAAGAAAGTAAAAGTAGGGAAAGAGCGAATATAAAGATAGGAGACGAAAAATTAGGCTAGTTTTAGGTATCTAGGACGTCAGATAAGTCAAGAAGGAAGGACTAGTAGGGATATAAAGCAGAGGATAGCGCAGGGTCGAGTTACCTTCTATAAAAAAAGTCACTTTTATGCTCGCGAACGGTTAATTTAGAAATTCGAAAAAGATTGTTAAATGTGTATGTTTGGAGCGCAGTGCTGTACGGGAGCGAAACATGGACGGTGGACGCGGCGGAAAAGAAAAGGTTAGGAGTGTTCGAAATGTGGAGTTAGAAATGAAGAGGTATAACAAAGAATAAGAAAACAGAAGACTCTATGAAAGTCATTAAGAAGTAGGCGAGATAGGTTGGTAGGACACCTTATCGGGTATGAAGCTCTAGTCAAAGGCATATTACAGGCAGAAACAGAAGTTAAAAGGAGTTGAGGTAGAACTAGATTAGATTACTGTACGCAAATAATTATGTAGTAACGATGACCTTATGATGACAATAGAATAGCCAAGTTGCGTAGCTTTTCCAATTCTATGGAATTTCTTAGATATGCTTTTATTAATTTTAAATTTGAAAATGATCGTTCTGCACTAGTAGTAGTCATAAGAATTAATTGGTAGAAACAACATGAAAGGAGTATACACTTTAAGATATAATATGATTCATTATGATTAATAAATGGGCAAGTTCTCTTATACGGGTTGACGTTTGTATTTCGTGTCTACAAGTGGATCGAAAACTGAGAATGGACGCGTTCTAAAACTGAGCCATATGTTTTTATTATGAATGTATTTGTATAATTCGTGTATGTTTTTGAGTTAATACCCTTAACATAAATTAATTAAATACAAAATTAATATTTTTTATTAATTTTGTAATCAAAGTTCTTTTCTTCACGACCTCTTTCGCGCCGGCCCAAGTCGAGGTCCGTGACATTTTGCTCGTTCTGCCACCTTATTGTTACGCCACTGAATATTTAATTTTCTTTTTGGTTTAATTAGTTTATTTTTAATACACCTGTAACAATTTTGTTTATAATTGATATCAAAAATTACGAAACTGAAATAATTATTTTTCGTTTCTTGTGTGGTGTTATCAATAAAAGCCAGCAGGCAAATCAATATCATGGGAAAACGACATAGAGGACTGCTAGAATAAACTTCAAAACAAGGTAAAGTAAGAACCCTAAAACCAAAACCAAACCATAAAGCAAGTAAAGTTCTTTGGTTTAGTAAAATAAAATGTGACGAAAAAAAGGACACACTTAAAATATAAAACTCTTCAAACGCTACAATACGATAAAGTAATAAATGAAGCAAAAGATCCAGTGAAAAAAACAAAAAAGGGCTACTGGGAAACTTTATCCAAAATAGTTTGAATCAAATTTTTATGGCCTATAAAAACAAATGTGGAGCCAAAAGAAACAAGTAATCGAGTTATAATAGAAACGAATCAAACAGAGTATAACGCCTAGATAAAGTCTGTACTTAACAGAAGATTCAAAGACAATAGCAACGAATTAGGCAGGACAAAATGATAAAAAAGGGCAGAGATAAATTGCTTCCAGGAAGAAGTTAAGGACAACCAAGGAAGATATGGAAGCGACAATGTACATCCGGAATAGAGACATAAAATTGATGAAGAACAGGTTGCAAGCTTAAGAGGAAGAAAGAAAAAGAAGAAGAAAGAGGTTTCATTGCTGCACATATTATAAGTCATTTATATTTTACAATTAACAAACGACAGGAAATTGTTCATTATTTACAGTACTAGTGCATTCCACTTCTTATAGAATCTATTGATTTTGTTTTAATCTCATTTTCAGTTAACAAGAGCAGACACGTTCCTTATCACTACAAGGATTGGTTACTGATTGAATTTTTGTATGAACCATGAAATTTTTCTAACAGAAAATGGAATCTACTCTTTTTACACTACAGTCATGGAAAACCTTCAAGTTGGATCAGAAGTTGCATACAAAGTAGTAGGTAAGTCTCATGTGTCCTTTTATAAATGGATATATTAACGTGACGAGAGAATAAAATAACTAAGTAAATCATGTTGATGACACAGAAATGTAAACCAAGTATTTTTGAAAATATATTATATGTGTTATATTTTAGTATTTATCCAAAGAAAACCAATTTTCATATTGGAGTTGAAACACCGAGTTTTATAAATATTAACATATATCTTAAAAAAAAAAACAAAAAAAAATATTTATAATTGTTTGTTGATTTCATGAAAAACTGTACTTAACTTAATAGTGAAGTCATCATTTTGAATGTAAATTGAATTGAATGTAAATTCGTCTTGCCACTTACATCTACTTACTTTTTTAACCTAACCTAACCTAACCTATTTTTCAAATAACAATTGTAGAGAAATTAAAAACCTTTAATTTGAGCTGCGCTGCGATCAATTTTGTTAATTAGTTGTTGCACAAATCCCAAAAAAGGGGTCGCTCTAGCTCTAATTGTTTATAAAGAAATATCACCCCCGTATTTACAGCATAAATAAAGGAATAAAAATGAATTTTTTGATTTGCCCCTAACGGGATATGAAGAACTCCACCTTTACGAAGAGATTGAACCCATTTGCAACTGATAATTCTTGCTCAAAAAACAAGTTACGGCAATAACTATTCATGTCTGTTGGGATAAACAATTAACAAAAACTAGTTCGATTCCAAATTTAAAAGCCCCTTCATTTTAATGTGATAAAATCACTAAAAAAGTAATTTTTGCAATAAACAATCATTAGGTATACAAGAAATAGCAATTTGTGACGGTTTTTTGGGATTTGTGCGATAAGTAATTGACAAAATTGATCGTACCGCGACTCAAATTGGAATTTTTTAATTTCTCTACAATGTCTACCTGAAACTTTTCTTTCTAAAAGGCATACCTAGCCTTCTAGATCTAAAAACCTGGCTTTTGCCAACTTTAGACCTCCCCCATTTGTTAACGCACACTTTTTCGAAGTTTAAAAATATACAGGGATGCTTAACTTTCTCCGCCTACAACATGGAACAACTCCCGTCTGGTAACAAATTTAAGCCGAGAAAATTCTCTACCGACTGGACTATATGAGAATTTATCATAGCAAAAATTTTTTGACGTTATGCTTCTCCATTTAAAAACACTTTTTTTTAGTGTTGTATATTTCTATCCGCCTCTATCCTTTTTTATCAGGCACCAATCCACGGTCTTATACAATAAAAGTAAACAATTAGGTACCTTTACCTCAAACAATAAATTTTATGCAAGTATTTTTATGAAGGTATTGGTAAGCAAAATATGTTACATTGCCCATAAAACATAATCTTTTATATACTTTTTTACTTGACGTAACGATAATATTAACAAATGAATTTTATATTGGACACACCTATGGTACAGTTTTAGTAGACATCATTAATTTTTCTTTTATCATTTTATGATAAATACTTAAAGGTGTATGTTTCGAGCGCGGCGTTGTACGAGTGCGAAACATGGACAGTGGGCGCGGCGGAAAAGAAAAGTTTAGAAGCCTTCGAAATATGGTGTTACAGGCGAATGATGAGGATAATGTGGGTGGAAAAGGTTAGAAATGAAGAGGTATTAGAAAGAAGAGGAGAACAGAGGGGTCTACGGAGTCAATAAAAAATAGGCGAGATAGGTTGGTAGGACACCTTCTCAGGCATGAAGGTCTAGTCAGAGACATATTAGAGGCAGAAACAGAAGTTAGGAGGGGTAGAGGTAGACCTAGATTANCTATGGAAGTCAATAAAAAATAGGCGAGATAGGTTGGTAGGACACCTTCTCAGGCATGAAGGTCTAGTCAGAGACATATTAGAGGCAGAAACAGAAGTTAAGAGGGGTAGAGGTAGACCTAGGTTAGATTACTGTTCGCAAATAGTTAAGGATGTGGGTTGTTCTAGTTTTGGGGAAATGCGAAGATTAGCTCAGGATAGGAAAGAGTGGAGATACATGTCCAGCCAGTCTTAGGATTGATGACCTTATGATGATGATGAATAAATACCAAAATAGTGTACGATAAGTTTCATGTTATCGTATTAATATAGGATTAATGCGTATTTTACTAACACAATCACGTAGTAGATGCTGTATATATAGGTACCATATAATGTTCAACTTTTGCTTTTAGAGCACATAGAATGTGTGCTTAATTATAAATTTCACAACTGTTTTTTAAATTAATCTAAAATTTTACCTGAAAAAAATATTTTAATTTTATGTTACGCTAAATTAATAATTCTGCTGTGATGTATTGTGTATTAAATGAAGTAATGATCCATATAGCCAAAAATATTTAAAATTAGCTGACCTCATAATTTTCTTCCATCACACTAGTTAATTAATGTTTACTTGTTTAAAGCTAAATTGAAACTTGGCGAGGCTTCACTTATAACTGAAGGATCCGATAAATAAGCCATTTTTGAAATCTTTTTTTGCACCCATTTGCTTAGAAGTTTGATGAATCATGTATCTATCTACTTCTAAAAGCACTTGAAAAAATCAACCATTTTAAAAATAAAACGTGCGCTCACATTCAATGTTTTACACTCTGATCTTCATTAAAAAAATACGCTTTTAAACATGAGTTATGAAATGCATATTGATACAATCACAGTTAATATACGTATGTTCGTAGGTACAGAAATTTATTTTAAGGAAACATGAAAGAAGTTTTCGTTATTTGACTTATTTTACGTATGTGATAAATGAACTGAGCAAATGAAAATGAAATTAATAACATCGTCTACAAGGTAAAAATGCAAGAAAGAGGTTTACTCTCATGACTAGCGTACTATTTTTTACAATTTAAACAAGCGCATAGCATGCAATTCGTTTTTGCTTTTGAAGAAAGATTCCGTATTTGTCGCAGCTTCTTCCCTCCACTGAGAGGAAATATTACTATTAATACGATAAAATTTCCTAGAATTTTAGAAGTTGAAAACTTGAGAATTATTAAAAATTATTCTTTCTAATATTTAAATTACTTGCACTAAAAAATTGGAAAAAAGTATGCAAAATCCTTCAACAATCCCCTTTGGAATCCCCTACTTCCCAGTATTTAATTTTAACCCCCTATTTTCAAATTATTTCGACAACTTGAGACGATTCAATGACGAACTAGCTGCAAAGTAAGTTAAGCAGCCCTCTCCCTAAGGATTCTTTTAAATGTTTCAAGGTTTCTAAGTTGCAAGCTATTTTACTTTGAATAAGACTGTTGTTTCTTCTAACTCCATTACTAACAATACAACGTGTAATTATACTACACGCTACTGAAGTGAAACTTTTTCAAACACACAAACATACCGGGGTAGGGGTTAACGAATTGGTTTAATGGTATTATCTGTACACTATGAATTTAAATTTTACACTATACATGTCGCAGTTGCCTGTAACGAACGTTGCATTGAAGCGCGCTCATGGCTCGAGCGATCCCCACTACAAACTCGACTACGTGGCCGAGTAGAGCGGGGACATCCGTTGCATGATTTCGTTACATAGCAACTCGCATGAAAAGAACTAACTCTACCGTGCGTGAAGAAGTTTCACTTCAAAAATTCGTTGTAAAAATGTTTTTGATTCTAACATTTGCTAATTATTATATGAATGTAATATTATCAAACAGTTTAAAAAAATTTATTGTTAACTAAACTGAGGACGTATTGAAAATAATTGGAGATTAGAGGTCACTATGGAAGTCACCTTCTTAAGCATGAAGGGCTAGTTAGAGACATATTAGAAACAGAAACAGGAGTAGAGGTAGATTACTCTTCACAAACAGTTAAGGATGTGGGTTGTTCTAGTTTTAGGAAGATACGAAGAATAACTCAGGATAGGAAAAAGTGAAAGTGACGACCTTGTGGTGATAATGATGATGAACTGAAAATTTCTATTTATGGTTGTGAATATGTCGCAATGTAATAAACATTTTCTTCATTGAAAAAAAATAGTTGTATTAAAATACGTTTTGAATTTAGTTTGAATTTAGCGAAATATGTAGAAAAGGCAAATATCCAAAACAAAAGTTGCAAAATATATGTTGGTTTTGGTTTCTAGGTGCTCTCTAAGAAAATATTGCTTTGAAATTTAATCCCTAAGCATGCGAATCTTAAGGTGTTTCGAAGCATCGTATTAAGGCTGTCAGATAAATATAAAAGATATTTTTGGAAAATCATCTACCCGTAAGAAGTGAAACGATGAACGAGTTGAACAAGGGAATTTATAAAAAAATTAGGGTTAAAATTGGGATCAGAAACACCTACTTCAACATTTATAGAGAGAGCGAGATCGATTTTACCTATTAAAATTTAGAAATAATTGAATTCTATATAAGATGTGTCTTAACTCTCAAATTAAAATAAAAAGCATTTAAGTTAGAAATATAAAAATTTGGATTTTTCGAACTGAAACAAAGAAACGGTTATTTACATATTATTAGAGAATTAACCCACAAGGCGTGAAGTAAGTATTTCGAATAGGATAGGGCAGCGAAGCTAAAGGTGCCACATGTCAACCCCAACTATCCCTAGTAGACTTGCGCTTTGATTAATTGTACATATAATTAGAAAACCAGATTAACCTAAACTAACGATAATCAATATTCAAGAGATGCATACCATTGAAAAGAAAAATATAACTAGAAAAAAATACACAAAATGGACATAAGTTAAGAAGTAATGCAACGACCGGGAAAAGAACCCAGTACATCGATGTGTGATGGGCGAGCATCTTTACCACTAAGCCATTTACTCATCTTATAAAACCTTGGAACTTTGTATTAGGGGTAGAATATTCTTTTTATTAAACGGTCATTTGTGACAAACTAAACACTTCCATAAAATAAACAAATTACGACAGTCCAGCCTCAAAAAACTTATTTAAGTTTAAGTGTATTACTTCCGAAGAAGCTATAATGTAAAACGGCTTAATACTTGTTAACTATAATAAAAAGTTGTTTACCCACTAGTGTATTATTTCCATTACCGGCCCGGCTGGAAATTAGTTCAGGGAAGCTGGATTATGATTAGATCCGGATCAGATTTTCAGTTCCTGATCAGAGTACCTACAGTACTCCGTCCCTTGATCTGATCACCTGATCAGGAACTGATCAGCGTACAGTATCCTTTTCCTTGATCCGGCTATCTGATCAGTTTTTGATAGAAATACAGTACTCTATCAGTTGGTCCAGCCATCTGATCATGAATTGATCAAAGTACAGTATCCTTTCCTTGATCCGTCTATCTGATCAGTTTCTGATCAAAGTACAGTACCCTATCCAGTAATCTGATCAATTCCTTATCAGAATTTAATACAACGAATCTTATTACGGTTTCGGTTTTCTTGTATCCGATGTTCTGAAATGGGTCATAATACAGAATTTATTTGAATTTTCATCTGATCCATTCTGTATGTAATATTGTTGTAAACAATAAATTTATTATTAATGTAATGACTAAATTATGATTTTGATTAAACATATTATCAACATTATAATGGTTCATTTACTGCATTTTTTTAATAACCTTTTGTAAAGTATGTTTGTAGTACTTATTTGGCAAATATCAATCATTTTTTTGCTAAAATTTTTATTTTCAGTTTTACAATCTTCGAATGTTCCAGATATAATCGTAAAAATTTAAAAGACCATGGAATCAGGTTCACAGATAAAGAATTTTATAATAGCGTTGTTAAAATCATAAATAATGCAAAAACTTCGAACAAAGAAAATAAAAACAATAAATAATTATTAAACTTACTTAACTTAAATTTAGGTAAAATGGTAATATTTTTTTAATTATTTAATATCAAATTAATATGTAAAAACAAAATTAATTCTGATCTTTTGAACGGATCCAGTATAGACCTTTTGGGCGGATCGGGCATGGATCGGGCATGGATCTTTCAAACGATCCAGTATTGATCTTTGGAACAAATCCGGGATGGGTCTTTGGATCGGATTCAGCATGGATCGTTTAAACGGATCTTGTGCAGATTATGTATGGTGTGACGATTTTTAATCATATCCGGATCAAGAAGCCTGATTTATCCCTGATCAGACTTAAGGTAATCGTCATCCGGATCGGACTCTGAACTAATTTCAAATCGGGTGCATTTCAATCGTGTAACAGTAAGTAAATTCAGTTTTATTTAGGTGATATAATTTTCATATAGATGAGACAAACAAAAAGATCTCAAACTCATATTTCTCCAAAAAAGTTGCGAAAAACCTCTTAAAAATTGAGTCGGATACTACCGAAATTAGATTTAGTATAGTAGTTTCTTCTGCCTCAAATTTTTTTAGTACAAATGAAATAAAAACCACTTTTGCGAAATATGCGAACAACACTTTTAATTTTTTGAAGAAGTGGTATGAATTCAAATTAGAATTCGAAAAAACATATACGCGTATGTGTATTGTTAAATTTTTTCTTTGACAATGATATGGTCCGTTAATATGTGTTTGTATTAATATTACATTTCGTCCACATCACTCATTTTTTTTAGTTAAGTAATATCACTCTAAAAAAAACGTAAACAACAGACAAACTATTTACTATTTTATAAACAGTTTTACTTCGTCCTTGACGACCTTGTAAATCCATGACGGTAACTTGACGTGTCCATATCTTTTTACATTCGCATATTAATGTACGTCTGCGAGAATTAAGAATGAAATCATTACAATTTCCCGAATTTGCTGCTGATGTTGATCTCATCAGATGATTTTTAAATAAAATTTCAGATCCATTTTTAGCAACCTTTTTATTTTTAATGGTTACACCATTCAAAGGTAACTACGGTTTGAATGCATAAATATTATTCATCAAATTAGCGGAATCTCATGGTAATTAAATTAAACTGTAATCATCTCTAACATACCTACGTATGCAAATATAGAACCAGTCAATGAGTTAAACAGTTTCAATAACATTGACCTAAATATATTTACAAATAAGACCGGATTAAACCTCTAGTGGGCTTTAAAGGCAAAATACTACTTGGGACATACTTATTTAGTAAATTAAATCATTAACTATAAAAGCGTTTATTATGAAATAATCAGATTTAATAAATGAAAATAAAGTGTTTTGTGTCCAGTCTACACCCGTAGCAGTAATAACAAAATTTGTTTGCGTTCTTANTTGGAGAAAAGTATTTTGTATTTTATTTAAAATACTTTCCAAAAGTATTTTCTATTTGTAAAATGCAAAATACATTTTTGCTTTTGAAAGTTTTGCTTGTATCACAGATCAAACATTATATAAAATGATAAATAAAATTTGTTTACATTGGCTATTGAAGGTATTAGAAGCTTAAAAAGGGGTCAAAGAGACATTCCATCTAATTATTTAGCTGAAGAGAGCCCAAAAAATTCTAAACTCCTTGGAAATGGATTATCTAAAATATTGTTTTCCTGATTCAATATCATGGTTCATGGAATTTTGAAGTTCTAAACTGATATCAGCACATGCCAAATTACCACTTACCTTTAGCAAGGAACTACAAAATTCTATGAATTACGACAAAACAGTCCGCAAAACAGTATCGAATTAATATACGTCAACTGTGTACAAAATACTGTGGTGTGCTAGTAAATCCATATAATCCAAAATCCTTAGAAACGATTCGAAAAAGTTCACTTATTAGAGCCAAAGTGATTGATGTTGATTTTACATCAATAAAATTATTTGCAACCCTATTTTGGCTCTAATCTTTCACGCTAAGCAAACTATTTTGGAATCAATCTTTTCTCCAATTAAACCGGTTAATAAAGGTAAATAAAGAAGCATATAGAAGAATTATTATATTGCCGAACTGAAGAAACTAAAACAAGATAGAAAAACTATCTATACTTCAATTATTTCAAACAGAAAAATATGAATCATACTATTAGTTTAGAAAAAGCGTTTATTATGAAATAATCAGATTTAATAAATGAAAATAAAGTGTTTTGTGTCCAGTCTACACCCGTAGCAGTAATAACAAAATTTGTTTGCGTTCTTATTATTAATACGAATTTAAAAACTTATTAATACGATCCTAGTACCTAGTGTAACATTTGAAAGTTAGCAGCAAATATTAGTAGATGGCGACATGAGACAAATAAGATCGAAGTCACGATTCACGCCTATAAATTTTACTGACTAAGAACTAAAGTCGTTCCCCCTCATAAGGATTAAATTTTAGAAACCGATAAAATTCTTGTTTAATGAATTTTTATTATTGTTTGTTTAGTAAAAAAATGTAAATTTCGAATTAATATTAGATACGCGATATTTTTTTCCATAAAACAATGATTTCGTCACCTTGAAAGTTGAATTATAAGAAAAAATGACTTTTCATTTTACCGTTTGAATGAATTTATAAAAATTCAGTCAGGGAACGTACCCTCACCATGTGATCCGTCAGGGGGGGGGAGGGTCTTCAAAAATACCACGCTTGGTCACATAGTCAATATACTCTAGGGAATTCTCGCGTTTTTCCGAGCTATATTTAAAACTTTCTGTTTTCAAACAAATTATTTAAAACCATATTTAAGAGTTACTACGTGAAAACTAGAGGGGGAGGGGGTTTTGACATATACTACGTGTGCTCACTGAGGGGGGGACAAAATTGTAAAAAATGGGTACGTTTCCTTATTGGTGAATGCTTTTATCAAATGAGGAAACTTCTTTCCCAACATCACTTTTCTNTAATAATAAAAAAATACTAATATTTTATTCAAAAGTCATAGAAGTCTACTAATAACTCAATATACTTCAGTCAATTTCAATAATTTTAATTCGTCAGATGTCGTTTTTTTATCCCAATCGGTTTATTTTAATTGAAAGTACTGTATATGACAGCCATTTTGTGAAATGGCGGAACCCTATTATTTTTTTGAAAATCTCAATCGCCATACTCTGCCGAGGACAGATATCGAGAAGGGTTATGTGGTGGGGGGTCAATCGGGGCGACACGGATCGCGATTTCGATCATTTTGGATCTCATCAGCGCGTCTGGCAGTTTCGACAGAATACAGACCTCTTCGAATTATGTTATTCGATTAAGGTAACGTACCTATCACGTTGAGGTTAGCTACGCCGGAATTCGTTTCAGCAAGTAGATATCCATCTATTTAAATGGACTTTGTTGGAACATACGTAATCCTAAAATATAGCATCGTACTACAGATGGCGTTAACCGCGCCATTTGTGGTATTTTCTAATATAAATGTGTTAATAAGCAATTTTTGTGTATGTGGGAACGTATTTGTTTTCTCAAAAACGGCTTTTAAGATTTTGATCAAATTCGCAGGGTGGAGGTGTTAACTTGAATCGATAATTTAATTTAAAACGGTCTCATTTTTCTACAAAAAAATTAACTCAACATAACATCTTCTATGCAGGGTGTAACAGAGATAAGCACCGAGCTTGCAGGAGGCAAGAACCCTTCAATGTATCCATTTTAAATCTGCTATTGTTAAGTTTATTACTAAGCATTGCAAAGAGTAGTTGCAACTGCGAGGTGCAGATGAGAACTAATAAAACGAAATCGCGATTTACGATTGGTGTCTTAAACAAATTGCTCATCAAGTACTCAATGTTCTTTAATAATAATCATTTTATTTGCTATTTATTATACTTATTACTTCAACATTTATTGGAGCGATTAATTTTAAAATTCGAAAACGATTGTTAGAGGCGTATGTTTGGAGCGCGGAGCTTTACGTTTGCGAAACATAGACGGTGGATGCGACGGAAAAGAAAAGGTTAAAATGGTTCGAAATGTAGTGTTACCAGCGAATGATGAGGATACCGTGGATAAAGAACAGAGGACTGCAATAAAACCAGCCAATAAAAAATAGCCGAGATAGGTTGGTAGGACACCTTCTCAGGCATGAAGGACTAGTGACTAGTCAGAAGCATATAGGAGGCCGAAGCAGAAGTTAAGAGGAGTATAGGTAGACCTAGATTGCATTACTGTTCGCAGATAGTTAAGAATGTGAGATGTTCTAATTTCAGATAAAAGCGAAGATTAGTTCAGGATAGGAAGGAGTGGAGGTGCGTGTCCATCCGGTCTTATGACTGCCATTTATTAGATATATAGTAGTAGGTAGGCACATCTATTACATGTCATTTCGATTTACAGTGAGATTTTATATATTTTCTAAATATTTCCTAATCCTAACACCAAAATAATGGCAGTGATTCGACTTTTCACGCTATTGATACAGACTGAAATGGAAAATGACGTAATTATAGTACCAAGCAAATTGCAAACTCAAATTGAAACAAATGAAACCGAAAACCCAATAGATCAGGTGTTTTAATTACTCTTACTTTAGGCTGCAATAAGATTTATGTAAATGTATTCGTGGTTAGTAAGACTTAACTTAAGCCGAAGTAGAAATTAGAGTAATTGTTATACTTTTCAGGATAACTACATAGCGGATGTAGAACACTTGAAAAGTACGAAGGATAAACGTAACATCAGGTAGATACGTTTGGTCCATTGGTGGACTATCGTAAAAGACTGTAAAGTGAATAAATATTTTTGACCTGCAGCCTGAATCTAGGAATAAAAAGAAAACGTTAAAAAATTTATACTAAATATAGCATAGGCATCAATTTAAAATGGGTAACTTATGCTTATTTACAAATAACATAAAAACAAATAAAAAAATAATAATTGATCTTTGAGCATGTATTACTTAACCAGAATTACAGTTTTTAACTATATAAAACTAGCCTTGAAAAAGACCAACAACCTGGGCGAAACTGTGGTTTTTTAAATAAAATTATTTTAAACCCAGTATTGCTTTGATTAAAAAGACGCTTTTAGCAATTTTTTATAAATTGCAATCACTAGGAAAATATGATACAATTCAAATCAAAACATTCACGTTGTTATGGGAGAATAGCTTTTATGATTATTATTTGATATAATTCAAAATGACTATGAACTCATACGTATTTATTTCGTTTAATATATCTTTGAACATTCGTCCTTTACTTTCATTATTTTTGAACTTTCGAACTTCTTTTCTAGATTTTGAGTCTACGTAATTGAAATCAATATGAGAGATCTATGTTTTAATCTTTTTTTGTATTTGTTTAATCGCTTTTCGAATGGTTTACTCTATATCTAAGTAGTAAGTACTTATTAAAAGCAAGCATCTAACAAATATTTTAAATTTCTGGGTATAAAATTGTCAATTCTTTTAAATCCAAATAATTGCATAAATAGTAAGCAAATATTAATTGGTTTACTAACGAATAAATATATATCGTAGGCTATAACAAACAACAAAATACCCAAAGACTATAATATACAGTGGGATGATCTTTATTATAATGAGTTCCTACCTATTATATGTTTTTTCATGTTATTGTAAGTATATGGAAATATTATTATTTATCTACTATTTCGTTTGCTATTCAGAACGTTTTTATTAACAATAAACACAAATAAGTATAATGTAGGAGTGTATAAATTTGTTAAAAACCAAAAATGGGAATTCGTGAATTCATATTTAAATAAGATGATGTATTGTTCTTTATTATATTGAAAACTGAACATAAATTATTTCTTCCTATTTCTTCCCCTAATATTTATCAACTGGACTAGTCAAGGGTGAAAAATGTTATATTTGATATATAATCACACCAACGTTTTCCATTATGTTGTTAAAACTTTTTTAGGGTAGATTAAACAGGTCAAATATATAGTATCTCAGAGTTGCAGAAAGTGTAAATAGTATACAGAAGTTCACTGAAATTCACCCAAGCTTATTATATATATAAGCTGCTGTATTGTAGACATGACAGTATTGCAATTTCTGATAAACTTTTTGTGCATAAATGCATACTTACATTAAATAGTATTCTTAAAATATGTGCTGATGGAAATCTAATCGAAATGTTATAAANTATGTTTTTTCATGTTATTGTAAGTATATGGAAATATTATTATTTATCTACTATTTCGTTTGCTATTCAGAACGTTTTTATTAACAATAAACACAAATAAGTATAATGTAGGAGTGTATAAATTTGTTAAAAACCAAAAATGGGAATTCGTGAATTCATAACTAAAATATTACAAATTAATAATAATGATGGTTAATAAATACGCATAAAATAATGGAACATTTTTAGTCACTTGTAAGATCTAGAAGAATATCATTCATATTATCATTTGTCACATATTTTTTTCATCATATGCATAAGTTGTACAAGTGGGCAAAGGAAGCACTGACAATCCTCCTAAAAATGAGTAAAGGAATTTAGTATACAAACGAAGGTGGAGTTGGAACTCCGGGATGTCTATGATAGGTAGGTTAAGGTTCGCGTTGTTGGTGACTCCGTTGGGACGACTTTTTTAAAACGTTTTCAGCGAGCAAGCAGGTGGTTGCCAAAGGTCCATCCCAGAAAGGGTCTTCCTTTGTCGAAGGAGGCTCTAGCCGATTGTCTTTGGAGGACAAGGAATTTGTTAATCCACGAAAAGATCTTTTTGTCCAAACATTGTTTCTTGTCAACGGATACTTCAGATATCGGTTGAGGCTTCCAGATAGGCGGTCCTTTTGGAAGCAGCAAGAGAAATACTTTTATTGACCAACAAGTTAGGGACCTCGTTGTTCCGTTATTATCTTCCCGGTCGTTGCAACACAGTAGACGATCGGTTGTCATCTGGAATAGAAGTTGACGTCGATGGTGTTCCCGAGAAGGAGAATTCCGTCAATTAATCTATTCACCTCCAGTCAGTTCAGGGTTGTCCTAGACCCGTGGTGGCAAATCTGCGGCACGCGAGCCAAAGATGCCACGTCTAAAAATTTTGTTGGCACGTGAACGATTTATTTTAATTTGGTTTTTGTATATTAATTTTTGAAGTTGCACTCAGAGAAAACTGTAGAACAAACTTCTACAATTGTAGAACTTTTCATTACAAGTAGTAGCGAATATAGGGACAGAAACAAGTTGTAGTGAAAATTAATATAATATTGTAATTACTCTATTGTCTACAAACTGTTTGTCTCTCTACCACAACGTTAAAGAATATGTACTACAAGTTTCTCTTAAAAATTACTTTTCATTGTAGGATATTTAAATACAATAATTAGAAAAAACTTATACAAAATTGTAGAATATTTCTCTACAACAATTAAGAAAGAATTATACAATATAGTGTTACGCATCTTTACAAAAAGTAGTTGACTTTACCATTGCATTGCAGTACATTTTAAAATATATTGTAGTGGATATTTCTAGAATTGTGTAGTCTACCTTTGGGTTGTAATGATGTATTAATCACTACAATTATTGATTTTACTTTTAATCAATTTAATCTCACCAGAAGCTATAATGAATATGTAGAAAAGTGTACAAATAAAACAATCAGTTATTTAAATCATGTATTTAAAAAAGCATAAAACATAATATTAACTTATAACAAGGAACAAAAACTTGAAAGCTTACAAAGTAGACGTTCTTTTCTGAAAATAAATAATAAATACTTCTACCCATTCTGTTTCAAGTAAATGACTTCTATCGAATTCATTGTTTTGCTAAATCTTGAAAACCCCACTCAGACAATTTTCCTCTTGTAAAAGCATCCATAATAATGAACAACAGGCTGTTAAAAAAAATAGATTTCAGATGAACGTTAAAAAGACGGACATGTTTCTATTATCCTGTAAAATTGATAACTTTTTTTTGTAATTTTTCCTTTGTCAAATGTCTCGCCTCGCTAGGTGCAATTGAAAGGTTCAATTATTAATTTTACTGTAATTAATAAACTTACCGTACTTAACAAGAACGAACAGATCAGTAGAAGCCACTTAACTAACACTAACGCGTAGTAACACCATACAAGCGAAGAAACTTATTGCACAATATTAGCAAATATTACATACGAGATCACACCCTACTACGGTTCTAGATATGTTTGCATTGAGTCAGAACAAAGAACTGAAACGCAATAAATATTTGATAAAAATTACTAATGTTTTCCTTATATTTTCTACAAAATTTGTTTAACCTTTCTACAATTTATAATGAAATTCACAAAGTTGTTGTCGTAAACATTTCATTCAAATTGTACGAAATTTGCCTGAGCCCCTGTCGATATTTCTCCTACAATTTACCACTACAATTTTATAGTCAAATTTAAGTTTACCGTTAGTTAACCTTACTACAAACTTTAGTCGCATTTTACACAAAACGACCTCTACAACGTTATAGTAATTTTTCCTACAGCATTTTTCTGAGTGTGTCTAAATAAAATTATGAGCGAACTATATTTATATGTAATCATTTTTCCCGATTAAAAGCTGCCCGGCGCGTCAGCAGCGCGATAATTAATATTGCTAGTTTTCTGAAACGCGTACAAAAAAGGTTCGCCACCACTGTCCTAGACTATGTGTGTTGATAGATGCGAAGGACTCTCAAGTAGCATTCATCAATGCGTTCGTCAGATCTTGGAAGTTCAAGCTGGCGTGGTTGTTTCCGCTGTCTCCACTTATTCCCAAAGTTCTACAGCATTTGAATAAATCATCGGGAGAACATGGTAATCCCACGCTGGAAGAATCTGTTCTGGACAGCTGACCTCAAGAGAAAAGCCAAGGCACCAATGTTTTTGAGAAATCTGTCCCAGTGTCTGACCGATTTGTCCACCGGTCTACCTCCTCACAAGGCGGAGGATTTTCGTTTGGAGGTTTTTGTATACGGAGCGGTCTTCATGCCGTCAGAGGATGCTGATCTTCTGCAAGCCGCTTAGCGAAAGTCGACCTCCAACTTTTTTTACCCAGCTTGGAAACAGTGGTTATATTGGTGTAAACAATCTGATGTGTTTACAAATAAGTCGAGTACTGCTGAGACCTATTTCTGTTTATCATTTTTGTTCAGGGAAAAAAGGCTAGCGTTCTGAACCATTTTGGTATATAAGTCAGCTGTCGTTTCATTATCATCACCGAAGGATAGAGAACGTCTTTCGGCTCATCCCTTGATAAAATCGATGCTGAAAGTAATAAGGTTTAAGACTTCTGCTTCTCTTTCACCGAAGTCTGACATTTGGAATGGTAAAGATTTCATTGATTGACCGGAGTCGCATCCTCTAGATCCGAACAGTATTTCATGTTTCTCGCCATACGATAGCATCGCTGTTATTAGTCTCAGATCGTAGGCTTTGTTTTAACACTGATTAGTCTGAATGAGAATCATTGCCAGTTGTCGGATTCGGTCATCACCTTTTGACCAAGGTTTGGATCCAAGACAGATAACGAAAAGAACCGTCAATCTGACTAGAATCTTAGAAGTTCATGTGATCGGTTATTATAGAAGGGCAAGGGAAAACCTTCCTGCTCTTTTCATCACGACTAGAGAAGCTGGAAACTGCCTCTCGGGCGATAATAGCCGGATGGTTCAAAGAACCGTTAGATGCTCTCGGTATCAATAGGAGTGCTGGTTCTATTCGATCGGCTTCATTTGATTTTCAAAATAATGTTCCTTTGGATTCCATTTTGGAAATACGTAACTGGTACGGTTCAGAGAATTTCTTCAAACATTATTACAAATCGAATTTATGTTTCTGTATAGTAAGTAGTGTCCGACCGAAAGTTCGGTTTCGGTTTCGGTTTTGGTCGAGTTTCGGCAAAAAAGCGAGTTTCGGTTTAGTTTCGGTTTCAGCGGCAAACCTGCCGAAACTACGACTGAAACCGAAACTGCGTTCGGGAATTCTCGCGCTCTGCTCGGTCATGTTCGGCGCGTTAAATTCCATCCAAGCGAAGTAGATTAGTAGACAGACATAAAAAAAGCATGAATAATCTTCAAAAGAAAAATGAATCTAGTCTACTATACTTACTCAAATAAACATCTCACCTATTTTAAGTATTTTTAAGGCGCAATTAAAGTATTTCCTTAAACGAGGGGTTGTTATGTTGATTTTGATTTGATTATCAATAAGTGAAAATGTCAAAGACTGCGGATCTATGTGATTTAAAGATAAAAAAATAAAATTGACTGATTACAATAACGTTTTCTTTATTTTTCTCTTAAAACATGATCCTTATAAGGAAGTTTCGGTTTCGGTCGTAAAAACCAGTTTCGGTCGGACCAAGTCCTTTTTGATTGCATGATAAGCGTTTTGGCCTTTGTTTACAATAAATAATAAAAGCTTCTTTCTTTCTTTCTTTCTTTCTTTCTTTCTTTCTTTCTTTCTTTATTTCTTTCTTTCTTTCTTTCTTTCTTTCTTTCTTTCTTTCTTTCTTTCTTTCTTTCCTTCTTCTGTATAGTGCCTTTGGGGTGAAGGTCAAGCCGAAGACACAGAACTAAAATAGAACCGTTTTCAACCACGAAGAGCAACAAAACTGATATTTTAGGTCTTGCCGAGGCTTGACCTGAGTGAGGCCTTGTCATTTAATGGGAAGTTACTAAAGATGAATGGACGGGCCGCTAGGTCCAGCGCTGCTCCTGGCCGGCAAAAAGGACTGGAAGAGTAGGAGAAGGAACTTATCTTTTTCTTATGTAGCTTTCCGCGACAGGGTAAGATATGTATTGGCACATTTTTTTCATAAAAATAATCGATATGATAATCTCCGCAAGGTCATGCCTCGGCAAAATCTAAAATATCCGTTTTCTTGCCTTTCGGGGTGGAAAACGGTTCTGTTAATAATATAACGTAACCCATATAAATTTAAATTAATGCTAGAGTACTAAGTTATAGAGTGATTGGGGGTTGGACTTTGTGGGATTGGATTGTGCCTCCTATTGACATACACGTTTTAAAAAAATGTGATTGAACGGTATCGATCTTTACTTCATGAAAAATCGTAATCACAGAAAGGTACAAATAGTAGATTTTCATACATTTACTGCAAATGCAATATGCATTATCAAACATGGCTTCTTCAAACATGAGTACACACTCATGAGTCATATAACTAAAGAAGCTAATATCTGACGAAACATAGTGCACGTAAAAAAAATTTATGAAGAACTAATACTCTTTGTTGTTTTCCTTAAAAAATATGATTTGGGAGGCATGGACAAAATTTGCAGTGATTTTACAATGGTTATCGTACACGTAATGACTCCCTGTATATGTCGTGTTGACATAAACACTGAAATGCAATACAATTCCTTATTTCATTAATTTATAATTTTTTATTATTAATGCCTGTATCCGTATATCTTTATTAGTTTTTTTTAATCAATTTGACCAAAAATTAACAGCGTAATGCGGTATTTTAATTTCATTTTATTCAATTTAACGAAACTTAAACAGTTTACAGTTTAATTTTAAATCGATGTATGTACACAAGTCGTATGTAGGTTGTATTAAATACGAACTCGAAACTAAATGTGTCCTTACGAGATCAATCACGTAAAACTAGAAAACGTGTTAACCTCTAATTTTTCAATGTCTCTTCAATAACAACAACGAACCGCAATCCTATAACAATATGTAGAACGGGCAGAAATAAATTCAATTTACCAAAAATAAACATTGCGTCATCGCAACATTTTACTTTATGCAAATTTGAATTCGTGAATTATCTCACGGTATACCTATTGCACACCTGCTATTACAAAGGTATTACATGCATCATCAAAATCATCGCCGTGGCTCATTTTGCTGTGCAAGCAACTAGGATATAAAAAACCATTTTTTCACACAGTCCAGGTTCAATCTTGTTTATAATTTCTTGTAGTCTAGATAAGTTTTATTTCTTGTAATTAATATTAATAAATTTTTAAAAAGTCGATTTTGTCCGTCGAAAAGTTAATTGGCGCAGTCAGTAGGATTGCCGAAATTGTGTTGTGTCAAAAATACAAGAACAATTTTCGTTTTTACGATTAATCGGCAACGGAACATCGGTAATCCAAGTGTCGGAGATCGGTTTCGGAGTGGTTACTTAAAAATCAAGAAACCCAGTCAATTGCAGACCTGAAACAATCCTTCTACACGAGAAAGAGAAGAATATCGTCTTTTTCTGCGAGGACCAAAATTGGGAAATATTTGGACCACATAGCCAGACCAATTTGCTGAGCCCTCATAGTTACATAAGTGGAATGGACAAAGTCGTACTACTAATGTAAGTACAATTCGATGTCATTGGAAAATCTTTTTGAAAATTTATCTTTAGAACCTTCAGTTGACTCTGACGTTAACTCCTCAAACGAATCCCTTAATTTAAGTGAAACTTCCCAAGATAACGTAAATCAAATAATTTCGAAGATTAATTCTATTGTACAAACCAAAATGTCTCTTTTTAAACCCGAATATTTAAGTTGTGTTCCGACATTCGATGGCAACCCAAATGATTTAAATAGATATTTAATAACTTGTGAAAGTATTATTAAACAGTTTTATAATACCACAAACCCCAATGATTTCCAAAATATATTTTTAATTCATTCTTTGATAGGTAAGTTAACAGGTAATGCTAAAGTAGTAGTAAATATTCAAAGTGTTGATACGTGGGATCAACTAAAAGCAACTTTGCGTAGGCATTTTGCAGATCAACGCGATGAAATTTGTTTAAATAGAGATTTAATTTTGCTCAAACAATTACCCAATGAAAAACCACACCAATTTTACGATAAATGCTTACATTTACTAAATTTGTTATGTTCATATGTAGACATACATGAGCAAACAAATGAGGCTAAAATCCTCAAACGCGATTTATATAATAAGTTAGCATTAAAAACGTTTTTAGCAGGTTTAAGAGAACCATTAGGAACCACTATAAGAAGTATGCGTCCTAGTAATTTAAACGAAGCGATTCAATTTATATCAGAGGAAGAAAATATAGGTTATTTCCAAAATATGATGACTAAACCATTTGTAAAACAAAATACTCCGCCTCCTAAACCATTTTTCCAATCACAAAATTATGTTAATCAATTCCCTATGACTAATTCTGTTTTCCCGAATCGTCCAATTCAACCCCAAAATAATTTTCTAAATCGCCCTATGCAACCTCAGAATAATTTCTTCAATCGCCCAATACAACCACAAAGTAATTCTCCGCTTAGACCATTTCAATTTAATACAAATAACTTCCAAAATCATTTTAGAAATCCTCAAATATTTAGACAGCCTTCTCCTAATTCCAATATATTTAGGCAAAACCAAAATTTTTCCAATCCAAATATTTTTAAACCCTCTGCTAACACCCAACAATCCCAAAATGTATTTCGACCTAACCAAAATAAACCCCTACCAGCGCCTACTCCAATGAGCGGAATATCTGTAAACAAAACGAATCAATTTAGGCCATCTACTTTCCAACAAAACCCTCAACAAAAGCATTTTGTTTTTGAAGAGCTTTTTAATACTGAAGTAGATAGTGGTATGAATAACGATGCAGAAATTGAATCGGAAAATCAAGAAAATGATAACAGCCAAGAATTTTCATATGATAGTAGTGAACAATATTACGAAGACGACTCAAATTTTCACACGGATCCCCTGTACAACGAACAGACGTAACACCTCATATTATATCTTTCAACAATACTAATTCTAGCGAACTACCGTACATAATATTTCCAGAAAATAATCTCAAATTTCTAATTGATTCAGGATCCACTAAATCGTTCATAGACCCAGACCTAGCATACAAATTATATTCTAATTGTATACAGAATGACCCATTTATCGTTTCCACCGTTTTTCAAAAATCAGCGCATAAACACAGTGCAATGATACCTGTTTCGAAAATTTTCAATTTACCTAGAAATGCTAAATTAAAATTTTATTTGTTTAAATTTCATAACATTTTTAATGGACTAATAGGGTTAGATAATCTAAAATTATTACAGGCAAATTTAGATTTTAACAAAGGAATTTTGTTAACTCCTTATTCAGAAATTAAACTTCGCTATCATAATACAAGTAACAATCTAAATTTAATTACAATAGCACCTCGCACTGAACAGGTAATTAAAATAAAAACTAATATACCAAACGGCGAAATTATAATACCGCATCAAAAAATCCATAATTGTGAAATACCTGAATGTTTGACAATAGCAAAAAATAATGAAGCCCTGACAACCATTTTAAATAACACGTTAAATCCAGTAACTTTNAGAGTCATAGATAGTGTTTCATGAACTCCTTGTTCTTATCTTATATTTTATGTATGTATTTAAGTAAAATAGAAATTAATGTTTTAATCATATTTAGAAATTTTATTATAAAAGTCACGCAATTTTAATTATGACTGCAAGTATTTAGCAAAAATAAAAATTTAGCTTGAATTCCTAGGTCATGAACCAACAAAAAACAGATGTCTATGGTAGAGGGTTGCAAAATAGGATGTATGTTAATACTACCCCACATGCGATACAATTAACTATTATAATATTAAGCTTGAAAATGACTAAACCTGACGGACGAAACGTCACAGATTAACAATAACAAGTTTTGTGTTCAAATTCTCGTTAATTTTATTAGCGACATTAGAGCTTATTTTATAAAATTTACACCTACAGATGTATTTTAATCGAATAAATAACGTTATCATTGGTGAGATGTTTCATATACTAATTAAATGTCGTTTAAATGATAAAAGTTCATATTAATCAAAGAAGCCGGCATACTCTGGCTAACTAACGAAAAGTGCCAATTAAAACTCTTTTTTAACCCATTTGCCGTCCGATATTAACCTTTACAAAAATATACATATCTACTTAATAAAAAAAGACTGAGCAACATTCTGTTTAAAAATATTTTTAATCAGTTTCAAGAAAATTTACAGAAGGTTTTTCGTAACCTTTTTGTCTTTAAAATCAGTCAACATCAACCCACATATTTTTTAGGTAAGAATCTAATGCACTGAAAAGTAAAATTTTTATCGGCGGGGTAAAAGGAAAGGCGTCATTTGAACATATGTGCACATTAAGGTATACATAGATATTTATAAAACAATCGTAATGTCTTTTATTACAGTCACATATGGTACTAATTAAAATTAAAGCATTCAACTGTACACAGAAAACGAAAAATTCGGAATAATTTACCTACCAACGTACAATTTTGTGTCAATTTCTGCTTGTTTCGTAATATGTATAAGGATGCCATAAAGCAGTGATTCCCAACCGGTGGTTCGCGATAGATATATGGTATTCGATGATCTTTGACCCGTATTCAGGACATCAACGCAAACGAAACTGCAGGTTAAACCTATCATGTAGTTTTATACACACATAGTCAGGGGAACAGAAAAGGACATGGGGTATCCTTTATCCAGGAAAAAAAACTGTTTCCGAGGGAAAATTAGTTTATGTGGTCGTCGATGACGTTTGAACCGTATTTAGGACACAAAGCGAGCGACATCGCAGGTAAAACCCATCATGAAGTTTTATACACACATTGCCAGGGGTACAGAGAGTCATAGATAGTGTTTCATGAACTCCTTGTTCTTATCTTATATTTTATGTATGTATTTAAGTAAAATAGAAATTAATGTTTTAATCATATTTAGAAATTTTATTATAAAAGTCACGCAATTTTAATTATGACTGCAAGTATTTAGCAAAAATAAAAATTTAGCTTGAATTCCTAGGTCATGAACCAACAAAAAACAGATGTCTATGGTAGAGGGTTGCAAAATAGGATGTATGTTAATACTACCCCACATGCGATACAATTAACTATTATAATATTAAGCTTGAAAATGACTAAACCTGACGGACGAAACGTCACAGATTAACAATAACAAGTTTTGTGTTCAAATTCTCGTTAATTTTATTAGCGACATTAGAGCTTATTTTATAAAATTTACACCTACAGATGTATTTTAATCGAATAAATAACGTTATCATTGGTGAGATGTTTCATATACTAATTAAATGTCGTTTAAATGATAAAAGTTCATATTAATCAAAGAAGCCGGCATACTCTGGCTAACTAACGAAAAGTGCCAATTAAAACTCTTTTTTAACCCATTTGCCGTCCGATATTAACCTTTACAAAAATATACATATCTACTTAATAAAAAAAGACTGAGCAACATTCTGTTTAAAAATATTTTTAATCAGTTTCAAGAAAATTTACAGAAGGTTTTTCGTAACCTTTTTGTCTTTAAAATCAGTCAACATCAACCCACATATTTTTTAGGTAAGAATCTAATGCACTGAAAAGTAAAATTTTTATCGGCGGGGTAAAAGGAAAGGCGTCATTTGAACATATGTGCACATTAAGGTATACATAGATATTTATAAAACAATCGTAATGTCTTTTATTACAGTCACATATGGTACTAATTAAAATTAAAGCATTCAACTGTACACAGAAAACGAAAAATTCGGAATAATTTACCTACCAACGTACAATTTTGTGTCAATTTCTGCTTGTTTCGTAATATGTATAAGGATGCCATAAAGCAGTGATTCCCAACCGGTGGTTCGCGAACCCCTGGGGGTTCGCAGTGTTTGCAGAAGGGGTTCGCGAAAATAATATTGTAATGGCGGATTTTTTAAAATGCCAATAAAATGCCTGTTTGTTAAGAAAACTATAATACGAGGGTGGATTGATAAGTTTCCGGCCTGACCAAGAAAAACAAGGTTTTTAAAAATTTTTTTTTTTTATTTCTCAACATAATCTCCTCCAAGGCTGATACATTTCTCATAGCGGTGTTCCAGTCTATTAATGCCATCTCTATAGACTGATTCGTCAAGCTCCTCAAAATAACCATTTAC
>NW_020439008.1:343283-347061 GCF_000699045.2 Agrilus planipennis | reverse complement strand
CGGGGACTCCTCAATTAACAAGTCTGCAAGAAATTGAAAACTTAAAACTGCCTTGAAAAGTAAAGCAAAAAAGGAATTAAAATATAAACATACAGAAATGAAACTAGAATAAACATTTTAATTCTAATTTAATGAAATTATCGTTAAAGACCATACTAGATAATTACAAATGTTTTGTATTATTGCTAATTTTATAAAACAAATCACTTAGTAGTTAAGGAATTTAAATTTAAAAATTATAGATGTAACTCATTTTAAATTTGATTGACTTTGCTATATAAAAAATATATATAAATATACACTTTGAGAGGTACCAAAGCTAACTATCAAAAACCTTATTTTAAACACAACAAAATACTAAGGAAAATACTTATAGGTGTCGCTTTCTTTTTTGAAGCCAATGTTTATCATAACTATGCTATATTTAGCGTCATAATGAAAAAGAAAATTTAGAGGATTTTCAGGGGTTTGAACTTGACAGAGCATATATGGCGATGGCAAATGATGGGCGCTTTTGAGTTATCACTAAAAGTTGAAATACACAGTGTCTTTTTTTGAAATCCGTAAACCAGAAAGTTATACAAACAAAAGATTAAGGCAACAGAAAACTGTTAACAAATATGATTAAATTACCCCTACTATTGTTTAAAAAAATATAAATATTTTGTATTCGATGTCGTTCCATCAAGTAAACAAATAATCTGTAATTCTAGTCTCGTTTATTTTGTTGCTTTTTTCTTCATTGTTATAAATATAAGAATTCATCGATGAGCAATAAAAACAAAAACGAATAGTTATGTTCAACGTGCATTTTGCATAATAAGCTCTGCAAGAACGCTTAGTTTGATTGCCAATCATCTAATTATAGTATTTTATGATTTCATAAATACTTTTTTCACATAAAATTGAGTTGTATGCGTGGACATGAAATTTTATTGCAAAAGGGAATGACTTCCTGAAATAAATCGAATACGTGTGTCAAAACGTTTCAAAATTAAATACTTTTCAAGAAACCTTTCGATTTTTGATGATGTCTTATATTTAGTCTTCGACTCTGATGCAGATAGATAGTTTATGTATCCAGAAAAACTAATAAAAACTATGACGTACCATATAATAAAATTATTTTAGCTTTTCAGTTTTTAATGTTCAATTAATTAACCATACATAATATTAAATCCTTACCTGCTTCTTTGGGTTTTGGTAATGACTGTAGCTCCACGTCCTTGTTGGGGTAAAACGTCGCCCGGAAACAGTTGAATACGGGACACCTAACCCTACCCATTATAAGTTTTAATGAAACTAAACTGTTTTATTTTGTACGTATTTACGTAAACATCCGCACTATCCAAAGCTGCTACTTGTGAAGTCTCTTTCGCGGCTGCGATGTGTTAAACTGAATGGAGCGGCGTGTACCAAGCAACTTATAAATATAGAGAGAATCGACAAATATTATAAGAGATTCGAACACTACATCACTATATCGTATTCATCAATGATTCATTTTACTTTCTAATGCTAGCTAGACGTAGCGCTGGATGCTGCAGACAATTAGTAGCATCTTGCTCAGTACAGGTTGTAGCAGAAATAAGTGCGTAGCTTGCAGGAGGCGTTAGGGCACTACAAAACAAGAAAAATAAGTAAATATTCGTGTGTCTGAATGTTCACCGTTTTAAAGAAAAGCTTAGTTAAAAGTACAGGTAAATTCAATTCCAGCCGCAACGCCGCACTCAATCAGCTGGTAATTACCGGTATCAGTGTGGTATTTGGTAAATGTCTAGATGATGGCCCCTACCCCCGAAAGGGGTCAAACTTAATAAATATGCCAATTTTTATACATTTCTAGGCATGTAAATATTTATATAGTCATTCTTAAACAATATTCAAAGGTAAAACTAATAGAAAAATACATAAAAAAATTGAGAAAGTTATATAAAGCATTATTTAAACAGCTTTATCAAGAGGGTAGGTTAGGTTAGGTTATCGGGTTTTATTCAAGTGATCACCCTCTTTCGATCCCCCTACCCTTCGGGGGTGGGGGCCATCATCTAATCCCCATTATTTTTTATGGGGGTGAGACCGCCACGAACTTTTTATGGTACAGTGGTGGGGGAGACCTCCTCTTCCGATGCCCCACCCGCACCCCCTCCCCCCCTTCGGGGGTGAGGACCATCATCTACACCTTTNTTCTTGTAATTAATATTAATAAATTTTTAAAAAGTCGATTTTGTCCGTCGAAAAGTTAATTCGTGTACTTCTTTTAGATTCTTGAAATTAGTAGCTGACTGATGTGGGCAATCCTTGTTATTACGGAAATAGTTAAGTTTAACGCCTTTTGAACAAGATGACCTCATTTTATTAACGAAAGGTTTTTAGGACAATTAGTGATTATTTCCCAGACGTCGGTGTTGATTAACATTTTTTATACACGGTCATAGCATAGAACATCACAATTGTTTCATAGAACTAGAGTAGGTAGGTACCAATAAAAATAAAATCTTGGTAAAGAAATTGTCTAACATAAATCTGCATCTATGAGCGGATCATAATTGTGGCATGCACTTGGTATCGTTTTTATGATTATTTCTTATTGATTAAATCTTAAGAGTAATTCCATTTAAATTTAAAGAAAATATTCTTTCTCCAAAGGTGGAAATTAGAGGATGATGAAAAAGTAGAAATTAACGCAACTTCGTTATTTCGGAGTCAGATCTTTTTATTTTAAGTTTTCAAATTTTTATAACAACTAACCAAAGTTGCGTTGTGATGAAGCTTGAGCAATTGTGACGATGACAGAAAAAAAGGACCGGATGGATAGGGACGACTTTGTAAAATACTAAACAAAAGGGTGAAAAATGGAAAATTTAAAAAACAGAATACACTGTTTTCACCTTTATATATACATTCAATTATTTCGACTACCTATACTTTTTCAATGAATTATAACTAAAATTATAAATGCGAATGTGACTTTGTTTATTTATTACGATTTCACGACTTAACTAATGAACCGACCATCCTGAAATTTTGTATAAACATTGTCAGAAATACAGAAAAGGACATAAGGTGCCTTTTATCCAAAAAAAAATACCGTTCTCGAAGAATAGAAAAATTAGTTTATGTGGTCGTCGATGATTTTTTGTACGTATTTAGGACATCGAAACCGTGGGTTAAACCTATCATGAAGTTTTATACACACATTTATCCAGAAAGACTGTTCTCGAGGGATAAAAAAAAAATAATTTATATAGATATATGGTATTCGATGATCTTTGACCCGTATTCAGGACATCAACGCAAACGAAACTGCAGGTTAAACCTATCATGTAGTTTTATACACACATAGTCAGGGGAACAGAAAAGGACATGGGGTATCCTTTATCCAGGAAAAAAAACTGTTTCCGAGGGAAAATTAGTTTATGTGGTCGTCGATGACGTTTGAACCGTATTTAGGACACAAAGCGAGCGACATCGCAGGTAAAACCCATCATGAAGTTTTATACACACATTGCCAGGGGTACAGAGAGTCATAGATAGTGTTTCATGAACTCCTTGTTCTTATCTTATATTTTATGTATGTATTTAAGTAAAATAGAAATTAATGTTTTAATCATATTTAGAAATTTTATTATAAAAGTCACGCAATTTTAATTATGACTGCAAGTATTTAGCAAAAATAAAAATTTAGCTTGAATTCCTAGGTCATGAACCAACAAAAAACAGATGTCTATGGTAGAGGGTTGCAAAATAGGATGTATGTTAATACTACCCCACATGC
>NW_020439008.1:336841-341177 GCF_000699045.2 Agrilus planipennis | reverse complement strand
TGGGGGTTCGCAGTGTTTGCAGAGGGGGTTCGCGAAAATAATATTGTAATGGCGGATTTTTTAAAACGCCAATAAAATGCCTGTTTGTTAAGAAAACTATAATAAATTTCAATATTTTCATTTATTTTTTACTTATTTGTTTTTCAAAATTACTTCATCAATATCAAAATATATCAACAATTTTATACATTAAAATTTATTCCTCTTATTCAAGTAATCAAATACTATTTATTGTCTTTTTATTACAAACATTTATTTATATTTAAAACATTTTATCAATGTGATTCGTATCATGTCCTGCTTTATAATTAAAATCATTGCAGCAATTTTTCCTTCTATGTAATATTTTTTTTTACAATACAATTGGAAATAAATATCAAATTAAGGCAGTTTACTGCATTTACATCATTTTAGTCTTATTAATGTTTTATTTAAATATTTCACAATTAATATAATCAATTATTATGCAATATGAAAAAGTATGTATTCTATCAAATTTTATTGTTTTTTTTTACCTGTCATTAACGACTACATAGGGGGTTCGTCAAATTTTTTCAGACTTTTCTTTTGGTTCGCGAGGAAAAAAGGTTGGGAAACACTGTCATAAAGCATGGTTAGTAATTTTTACTCTTGTTTTGAAGACTGGCTCCATTGTCTTACGTAGCCTTGTTTTGAAAAGGCTTCTGATTTTATGTCAGTTAAAGTTACTTGTACTCATTTATCATTCCATTTTAAATAGATATCAATAACTACACCTATTGTGAATGATTTTAGCGAACGCTAAAAATGAAACGTATTTTCGCACAAAACCTGATTCAGACATTAACATTTTTATAAGAAGTGTGTTTATAGTTGAAGGTCATCGAGTTCCTTGTTTTTATGTATATTGCGAGTATGCATTGCATATGTGGATGTGTACACATACCTATACGCTCTAAAAATAGGTGTTATCAATATTATGAATACAAAAGTGTACACCACACTCGTAATTACAGTATAGTATTAATTCGTTGTCAAATGCATCATTAAAATCTCCACAGTTACCTATCCAATTTTTTGATTAAAACCGTAAAGATGTTGTCCAAAAATGACGTAACACAATATTAATCAATCTTTGACCCTCACTTTTCCCTAAATAACAGAACCGTAGGCGTGTCCTGGCCCTTCCTCATTGTGTAACGCGTGCATTGTAAAAATTTTGGGCTTCTGAATTTTTTTTTTAATTTAAATAATAATAATGTAATGTTCGTGGGTTTAACAAAATTAATTTCTAAAACTGATAACGACCAAAACTATCTATTTTCACTAATTATTTATTAAAGAACTTAAAAACACTATTAAATTATTCCTAAACTTAGGTTATGAATTATTCTATTTATTGACACTAATGTCGATATATCACTATTCACTGCGCTTTTATTTCACTGCTATCACTGTCAATTTATTTCTGGATTCACTTCTGCAACGATCAATTTATTTCTTCCCCTTTCGGCGATCCTCTCTTTCTTTAAATACTACTTTGTTTACTTTTTGGAACCTTCTGGAAACATCCGGATAGTTTATTTTTTCTTTGAATTGTTTAATTGTTTTCCCAGAACGCAGGTACGACACACACATTTACAAATACGGCGCATATGAAGAAAGGCGCCCGCGGCTAGTCGGCGAATCGATAAGCCGTTCACGCACACATGTGCCCGATCGCACACAAACACACTCGTGCACGCTACAATAATAATTCACTTTTGAATAAACAGCTAGGTACAAATTACGTTTAACATTAAGGTGTAGAATTACATTGCAAAACAACGGAAATTCATATATAGGATGAATTATTTTGTCAATGTTACATATCACCAACTTTTCGGTTATAACCACAAACTTTGACCCTCACCTCCCTAACGTAACAGGAGTACATACCAGACAGTGCCCCCTCCAGCAATTTGCGTTACGTAATTTATAGACAGTCTCATAATTAGGTAAATTGCATTTATCTATGACGTCATCGATTATTACGTGCTTGATTAGGTATTATAAAATAATTGCAGTAAACTCTAAAAAGTTGATAACAGTTGTTTATATAGTATCGCCTGCTAAAAACGATAAAAGGTAAATTTAAAAAAATAAATTGGTATTTTCTTGATTTGAAATGTGTCACCGGTAAAATCTTCAAAATCTACATATCGCACGTACATACATACCATTAATTCTAAGTGACAATGAGGAAAGGCTAACGAATAAGGTTATTATCTATTTGGTTTCAATGCAACCAAGTGTCCACCGTACAATTTTACTGAAAGCTAATACAACAGAATTCACTAGTAATATTAACATATTTGCTACTATTTTATACAGTAAAAAATAAACAACAAAACAATAAATAATCTTTAGAATGCAATAGTTTGCAAAATAGAATGTCTACCATGAGTACATTTTTAATTCCAGCACGTTGTCAGTGTTCAAAGAAGGCCAGAAATTAAATGGTCAGTATTTAAATCTTTATCTTTAGTTTGGGACAGTATTTAATTACCAGTACGGTCATATAAAACATTCTCTCTTCACCTCAAAGTCTCTCTTGCTGCAAGAACAAGACAAAGTAATTTATAAACAAGAACAAGAGAAGACAAGAGTTTCATTTAGCGAAAGCAAGAGTTCATCATCGTCATCATGAGGTCGTCAGTCCTAAGACTGTTTGGACACGCAGCTCCACTCTTTCCTATCCTGAGCTAATCTTCCCTTTTCTCTAAAACTAGAACAACCCACATCCTCAACTATTTGCGAACAGTAATCTAATCTAGGTCTACCTCCACCCCTCCTAACTCCTGTTTCTACCTCTCATATGTCTCTGACTAGACCTTCATATCTGAGAAGGTGTCCTACCAACCTACCTCGCCTATTTCTTATTGACTTCCATAGAGTCCCCTGTTCTCCTATTCTTTCTAATATCTCTTCATTTCTAACCTCTATCCACGGTATCCTCATCATTCGCCTGTAACACCACATTTCGAACCGTTTCTTTTCCGCCGCGCCCACCTTCCATGTTTCGCACCCAAGAGTTATTGTCAAGAAATTAGCAGCAAGCAAGAATTCCTTTTTTTTGGTATAAGTTTACAAATGATCAAAATAAAAGACGATGGCAAAAAAGTTTTGACGATTTAAAGAACACAAATTTTGCGATACTAATTTTTAAAGGAAACCAAAATACATAACGTGAGAAGTCAGTAAAAATTAAATAAATGTTAATGTGTACGTGACATTCAGATTCTATTTACTATCTTAAAGTCCTTTCATTACTATAGACAAATCAGACTCGGGGACTCCTCAATTAACAAGTCTGCAAGAAATTGAAAACTTAAAACTGCCTTGAAAAGTAAAGCAAAAAAGGAATTAAAATATAAACATACAGAAATGAAACTAGAATAAACATTTTAATTCTAATTTAATGAAATTATCGTTAAAGACCATACTAGATAATTACAAATGTTTTGTATTATTGCTAATTTTATAAAACAAATCACTTAGTAGTTAAGGAATTTAAATTTAAAAATTATAGATGTAACTCATTTTAAATTTGATTGACTTTGCTATATAAAAAATATATATAAATATACACTTTGAGAGGTACCAAAGCTAACTATCAAAAACCTTATTTTAAACACAACAAAATACTAAGGAAAATACTTATAGGTGTCGCTTTCTTTTTTGAAGCCAATGTTTATCATAACTATGCTATATTTAGCGTCATAATGAAAAAGAAAATTTAGAGGATTTTCAGGGGTTTGAACTTGACAGAGCATATATGGCGATGGCAAATGATGGGCGCTTTTGAGTTATCACTAAAAGTTGAAATACACAGTGTCTTTTTTTGAAATCCGTAAACCAGAAAGTTATACAAACAAAAGATTAAGGCAACAGAAAACTGTTAACAAATATGATTAAATTACCCCTACTATTGTTTAAAAAAATATAAATATTTTGTATTCGATGTCGTTCCATCAAGTAAACAAATAATCTGTAATTCTAGTCTCGTTTATTTTGTTGCTTTTTTCTTCATTGTTATAAATATAAGAATTCATCGATGAGCAATAAAAACAAAAACGAATAGTTATGTTCAACGTGCATTTTGCATAATAAGCTCTGCAAGAACGCTTAGTTTGATTGCCAATCATCTAATTATAGTATTTTATGATTTCATAAATACTTTTTTCACATAAAATTGAGTTGTATGCGTGGACATGAAATTTTATTGCAAAAGGGAATGACTTCCTGAAATAAATCGAATACGTGTGTCAAAACGTTTCAAAATTAAATACTTTTCAAGAAACATACACTTTGGTAC
>NW_020439008.1:321595-335802 GCF_000699045.2 Agrilus planipennis | reverse complement strand
TTTTTTTATTGAATTTTATTTGAATTATAGTGTATAAAAATTGTCAAATTAATCAAATTTCAACCCCCATAATTTTTTATGGGGGTGAGACCGCCGCAAATTTTTTATGGGGTTTTACTCAGGTGACCACCCTCTTTCGATCCTCCCTATCCCCACTCCCATCTAACCCCCGTAACTTTTTATGGGGGTAAGACCGTCACGAACTTTTTATGGTACAGTGGTGGGGGAGACCTCCTCTTTCGATCCCACCCATTATCTAGACATTTACCTGGTATTTGTTTCGTATTTTTTGCTCAAGTATTGTTTATTTTTTAGATTAGATTAAGTGTGATTCAGGGTGTTTATGTTAACAGCCAACCTCTTCTAGCCTTTTGTTCTTTTAACATATAAACCTTTTATGAGGCAATCGATGTGCAGTTCAATAAAACAATTCAGCAATGCATCAACCATTAGTATAAGTCAGTGTGTTACTGAACAACAGCTGTTGATACAATAATATGGCATAATATTTATTTACGAGTTTGAACTATATTGCCGCTCATCATCAAATGTCATCAGTCTTAAAACTGGTTAGACATGCACCTCCATTCTTCCTGAGCTACACTCGAATTTCTCTAAAACTAGAACATACCACATCCTTAACCGTTGGTGAAATGTAATCTAATATCGGTGTACCACTCCTTCGCCGCTGTAGGGTAAAAAAACACAATCCCCAAAATTGTACACGAGAAATAGCAAGGAATGTTAACTCCTCTTATGTGACAGTATGGCAAATATTAAATGAATAATTGCTGCATCCTTAATATTTGCAGCGAGTGCAAACTTGATATTTTTTTCTTTTTTTTATGTTCTTACATTTACATGGTTTATATTAATTCTTAGTCGTTTGATAATCGACATTGTTTACATTTTTCGTCGGTCGGAGATACTAACGTTGGCAATTCACGCACAGAACCGGCTTCAAATTGTTAATTATTGTGAGTGTCCTTGTGGCCTTAACCACGCTATTGAACTTGCCATGCGATTGTTTGTAATCTAGTTTACAGTTTACAACCTCGAAAGCTATGCACTTATTTCTGTTACACCCTGTATAAAGTACATTAAAATCAGGCTGCACTTTTATATAGGTTTATACAAACAATATTCATTCAAATTTACAAAGTTTACTATATAATGTTATTGTAAGGTAATGTAACTGTTTAACCTTATTCAAAAATTCATTTTATACAATCTTTAGTCAGTCAACCTCAGCGAAGGACATTACGACCTCGACGCGTTCCTTGAGGATTCCAACCAGATTTGTTGACGATACGTCGGAAAAAAAAGAATGAGGAGAATAAATGCTAGACTAGACCATTAAACCCTGATATCGGACACTACCCTCATGTTGTATTCAAAATCAGAGACTAGTACCAGTAGGATGCCCCGCCGACATAACAAAGCATATTTGATTTACGATTAACAAGAACTTATTTTAGGGAAAGCGTTTTTCAGTCATAACAAAAACTCGGCTTGGGTCGGTTCGAGTCGGCTCAGTTAGGCTTGAGTCGATCCTGGCTTGACGCGGAACAAAATTTGGTCGAACAAATATTGATTGAACGAAAACATTGTTGTTACTCAAAAATAAAACGTAGCCTTGTAATTTTTACGTAAGATAACTTTACCGTGGAAGACATGCATTTTTAATAAAATATCATTACATTTTTCATTTGTAGCTTTTTGATTTTAATATTATACTTGACAGTTGCCAAAATATACTAAAATTATTCAAAAACAAATGTTAGTACAACTGAAATAATAGAAAAGTGATAGTGAAATATCGACAAAAACATTAAACAAGTTGACTTACTACAGCACCGTAAAAGTGTCAATGACAGTTTAAAAAAATATACTTAAGGATTCTCACGCTGAATAAAGTATTAAAAGTAATTTATGTCTTTATTGCGTTAACTTTACATATATGTGTAATGGTAAAAAAATGTTAGCAATGACAACACGTAATTAAATTGATCGTTGTGACCTCCATTATGTTTGAACTGCATCTCTACTTTTAAATGCTTCTACTAAGTTCTACAGCACTCATGATTATCCGAATTTATTATTTGTTTTTTCTAATAAAATTAAAAACTTAATTACATTAATATGAAATATAAATAAAGTTGATCTTAATAACCACCGTACCAATTGAATTAAAGATAATTAAATGGAGGGTGTCGGTAGGTAAATTCTTCTGGACAAAAGAAATATGCTGATGTTACATTTATTAAACCTTTCAAATTTTCGTCAACATTCTTGGCTTCATCAGGAGATCACTACAAATATATAAATGAGAAGTTGAAAATTATAATTTTTGTTCCTCCTAATGAAGCCAAGAAAGTTGAAGAAAATTTGAAAGTTTTAATAAATGTAACAACATCAACCCATTGTTTTGTTCACAAGAATTTACCTACCGACACCCTCAATTTAATTATCTTTAATATGAAATATTTTAACAAGTGTTCACTGATGTTTTTATAGCAAGAAAACCCCGTTAAAAATCTATATTGAAGCCACGTTCTCGTCTAACGTGACAAAAAAAACAGCGTAATATTAAATAGGAAGAAAGAATAGGAGAACAGAGGACTCAATGGAAGTCAATAACAAATAGGCGAGATAGGTTGGTAGGACACCTTCTCAGATATGAATGTCTAGTCAGAGACATATCAGAAGCAGAAACAGGAGTTAGGAGGGTTATATGTAGACGTAGATTAGATTACTGTTCGCAAATAGTTAAGGATGTGGGTTGTTCTGGTTTTAGAGAAGTTTGGCTCAGGATAGGAAAGAGTGAAGGTACGTGTCCAACCAGTCTTATGATTAACGACCTTATGATGATGATGATCAAAAACTACATAGGATAGTGGATCGATTATATTGACCGAAACTTGACTTAAAGATGATATTGGAGATTTTGAATTAGGTACCTATGAGTGACTATAATATAAACTGATGTAACCAAAGCATCTTTACTACTCATAAAACTGATGGCGGAGATGTTTTGATTGCCAAAAAGTATGAGTATATGAAGGTCCTTGTACTGAATAATTCTTATGAATTGGTGTTAATAGAAATGTTGTTAGATAATAGTGTACTTATCATCGGTGCTATGTAACACCTGATTATGATTCTCAATGTTATATTGTTTTTGACTTGCGTGATACACTTAATGAAATTAAGCTAACAATATGTGCTGTAAGTTTATATTAATGTACTGGTAGTACAGGAAACGGAGGTTTTCCCCCTTCTGGGGGTGGAATGTTTTAATTATAATTTGACCACAGAAATAGTATTCATTTTGTAAACAAACTGTAGTAAACAAAATTATAGCTTTTAAAAAAACAAAAAAAAATGTTTTTTTAATGATTGCTGTATAACCAACACGAACCGAACTTTGATTTGTTAAAGGTTTGCTCTTGTTCATCGAACGCTGAATTAGAGTTTTAGAGTCAAATAAAGAGGAAAACGGTGTATTTTCCGAAAACAGTATCTTTTTTAAAGTATTAAAAAAACTTTTCTTTTCTTTTTCAAAAAAAAAAGTCTACCATAAAAATTGAGCGGGTTATTAGGTATGAAAATAATATCGATGTCTACTTTTTTTAGCGAAGAAAAACCCTAATTACCACCTTAATTAAAATTAGTCATTACCCTTTTTCAGTTCTCTTTATTTATATATTGTTAATACATTCTAGAAGTTTGACCAGTTCATTTTATAATAATTGGAGCTAAAAGTGAAAAATGAGTTTCTGCAATTTTGTGTAAAATGTCTTTCTGTTCAAAATAACTCCAAAACTAGCGGTGATACGTGAAAAATGCTCCAATATCAAATTGTAGCTTTTTAGTTCCAAATATTTTGCTTACCAGAAATTTTCTGTACGACAAAAGGTAAGTCTGATATAGACGTTTAAAACGTGTATTTATATGCGAGCTTTTTAAGCTTCCTTTTAAAACTAACAATAAGAGTTTTAAGGGGATCTAATGTAAACAGCCTTGTAGCTTTTGTAAAAGCTTACAAATTTTACTTACCTTAAGCTTTAATATATAATTTTGTAGGCTTTGGGAAAAAGGGGTTATTTTCACCCCTACAAAATTAAGAACTCCCATTGGCATAATATAGATTTTGATGTAGAGGGTAAGTTGAGGTTAATCAAAATTTTCATACAAATCGATACATTTTAAAAAAATTGTGAGGTTTTGTCCTATTATAAGCTCCGTTTCCTGAACTATGGGGAATATAAGGTCAAATTAATGATCTAAGAACTTCACAGGCACATGGGTACCGTAATTATGTATTTATACATATTTTATGTTGATAGATTGTTATGAGACGGTTGTAGGGAGTATAACTTGACTTAATTATACATATTATCATGTTAATGCTAGAGGTAACGTTTTAGACGTAGTGTTTACTTATTGCTATGATTTTATTTGTCATGAATATGTTGATAAGTGTAATGAATTTCACCATTCAATGCATATTACATTGACTATATTCCTATACTGAAACCCGTACTAATAATGAAGAAAATTATGTTTTAAAAGAGCAGATTTCGGGATGATTGCACACGCTGGAGTTAACTTTGATGAATAGACATATGCCTTTCATTAAAGCAAGTTCAAGAATATTTCCAATGGCTTATTGTCTCTTCGTACCGTCTCATTTCTTATTTTGTACTGCGTCTCAAATGTATACATGTGACTATTCTAATTTCGCACCGCATTTCTCATATAATCGTACAAGTAAAATTAAAATAAGCAGATGCATCACAAAATTAAATTAAACGTTAGGAAACAACTCCAACCGACGACAGCATTTAGACCCGAATCAGAACAGCATCAGTTCACCTATTGGCCGCGAAAGCCTTTACCACCTTGTCAGAGGCCTCTACGGAAAGGAGACATGTAGGCAGTATCAACGGCTGGGCAAAGTAAGGAAGTAGAATACGCACTTACTCGCCATTCTGGTGTTCTTGTGCCTCTGTCGGGACACCAATATCGTACCAGCAGTTCTTAGGCAGAAACTACTTAACTAATCATCGCAAGCTAACAGAATCTATACCAGGATTACGAAGGCCTTTCTCCGAGAACGAATATACTGCGCACATCGTGGCCGCGCGAAGATGGATGAAAAACTTTTTGACATACACCTGACACTAAGAAACAGGACGCAATATCTTATTCCAATATGAGGAACGAACTGGATCGTACCAGGGAGCAGCAGATCAGGAAATACGAGAAGTTCCAGAGGAGGCAAATTCCGAAGCGGCGAGCCTTGGCCGCACACATCTCGTGGTCAATCTGACTGAGAAGGTGCTCACAGAAAGCAAAGCGACAGTGCTGACCAAAGGAGGCTCCTCGCCACATTCCGTTTGAAGACATCATCTCCAGCACGGAAGCAGCTTTCAAGTATCTACCGAATGAGAACGAAGAAAGAATACGGATCAAGACAGCCAATATCTTCAGGAAGGCAAAGCCAAACATGACAAGGAATGAAGCACTGAAGCACTGCTACTGCAAAGCCTAAACAGGGATGATGATATTATAGCACTCCCAGCTGACAAGTCATCAAGTCATCATCTCTGTCTGCTGACGTCCAAAAACTTATTCTGACAACGGAAGCTATTCCACCGAAGCCATATGGATTACTGAAGATCAACAAAGGTAATGTTCCTCTGCTCCTTAACGAAACACTTGGCATTGCTGCTTCAGTCTCATGTGGGAATGAGTACCAGTTACATCTTCACATCCTTGTAAGCTTCGACCTCGTCTCGTTGTTCACCAAGGTACAGGATGCCTTAACCTGGCGATTAAGATTTTCCCTACCGACATCTGTAAGTATTTGAGGTTTACGTCACTGGAAGTTGTTTCGGAGGGAGGACTTCTACGAGCAAATAGATGGGATAGCAATGGAAAGCTGTAGCGGTCTATCGGGTTTTGGTGTATTAATATTGTGGACTTTAAAGGTAGAGGCAAGTCTGTTCTGACAACTATTATACGATAGCGGTATAAGTGATAATTGGAGGGGGGTTAGTGAACTTAAATGAATGAGCAGGGTGATCTATCGGTAAACAAGACGAAAGATAAAGGAAGGCTGTGATGGAAATTGAAGTAGCCGGTTGGCGCGTTTTTAAGTTAAAATTATAAAACAAGTGGTTATAGGAAAGAGTGAAGGTACGTGTCCAACCAGTCTTATGATTAACGACCTTATGATGATGATGATCAAAAACTACATAGGATAGTGGATCGATTATATTGACCGAAACTTGACTTAAAGATGATATTGGAGATTTTGAATTAGGTACCTATGAGTGACTATAATATANAATTTTTCAACCAAAGACACAGACGATTTCGCTGCAAGGGCCCAACAGGTCAAACCGGTACATTTATCTATTTTATAGTTTTTATTTTTAAAAGGTATATTTTTATTTTTTTATTTTCTTTCTAGTTCGATATTTCTGTATTAAAGTTCTTAAAAATGAAATTATGATTTTTCTTCCGTGCACTATAAATGAACCCAATTGAAATTTACCCTAAATACGTGTATTTGAGCCGTTACAAAGCCGCGTATGTCGGGTTATGGTCAATTTCTTCATGGAACGCTTTGAAAAGAAAGCTATCGAGACCTCGGAGTACAGACCAACTGCTTGATTTCGATACGTGAATGACACCTTCGTAATTTGGAGACACGGAATAAAAAAGCTGAACCACTTCCTGTAACACCTAAAGAGACAACACCCTAGCATCCAGTTCACCATGGAGACTGAGAAGGATTAACAGTTAGCATTCTTGGACGTACTACTGAGGAAACGAGGCAACAAATTGATGCACACATACACACAGACTGGTATTTGCAAGCCATACCCAATAAGCACCCAAGTCTGAAGTATCGCATCATAAGGACCCTCACTGAACAAAACTAGCTAGAAAGATCTGCAAACCGGCAAATCTCCAGAAGGAAGTCGAGCACTTAAAAACCGCCTTCGAGGTGAATGGTTACTAAAAGAGGGAGATCGATAGATCAAGGAACTAGTCAAAGGCACCAGAGATCAACGAATGGCGCACTAGCTCTCTAGCATATCTACCATATGCTCCAAAGAACACAAACCGAATTAGCAGAGTTCTGAAGAGACATTAAAACCATTTTTAAACCTACCAAGAAGATTCAGAAAACCATTAAATCATCTAAGGACAAAAGGGACCCGCATTCAGCCTCAAGAGTCTACCGCATAACCTGTTACTGCGGAAAAGTTTTTACAGGAACCACTAAGAGATCACTGGGAACGAGACCCAAGTAGCACAAAACAAACTGTCGACTAGGACACACTGAAAAATCGGTTGTGGACAAACACGCATGACCGACCACAAAACATTAATTGAAAACTGCAAATTATCAACTTCAGTCACAGCACGATGGTTAGAGATGCAAAAACATCCGCAGAACTTCAACAAGAAGGGGGAGACCCTCAGACTCAACAACCAAATCTAGAACCCAATTATTCTATTCGAATAGTATCGACCTGCATGCCACGATTGACCGATCCGGAATAAACCTCGCCCTCTAGTCACCTGCATAAATACACTTGCATCCAGCATTGGAGATGGAAGGACCTCAGAAGAAGCTCGCAACTCGTGCTAGCTGAACGTTAGGTAGCGCAGCTCTAACACACGACGACCTTTAGACATTGGAAATTGAGCTGTTGTAAATCCGAAACATGGAAATACAAATTATATTTAGTAGGTACTACATAAACGCTTTGACATTTAATAATATACTGCGCACATCGTGGCCGCGCGAAGATGGATGAAAAACTTTTTGACATACACCTGACACTAAGAAACAGGACGCAATATCTTATTCCAATATGAGGAACGAACTGGATCGTACCAGGGAGCAGCAGATCAGGAAATACGAGAAGTTCCAGAGGAGGCAAATTCCGAAGCGGCGAGCCTTGGCCGCACACATCTCGTGGTCAATCTGACTGAGAAGGTGCTCACAGAAAGCAAAGCGACAGTGCTGACCAAAGGAGGCTCCTCGCCACATTCCGTTTGAAGACATCATCTCCAGCACGGAAGCAGCTTTCAAGTATCTACCGANGAATATAAAAAAAATAATAATACTGTTTTTGACAATAATACCTACGGATCAATCACAAGGCCTAATGTTCCTTCAACACCTTGTAATTCATTCGATGTGAAGTTGGCTACTAGCATTTTTTCTCCATCACTTTTTGGTACAATCGATTCTTCAATAGTTATCACTTCTTTGGGTTCAATATCTCTAACGGCAAACGACTTGGGCTTGACACTCGAGCCTTCTATTGTTACAGTACAGTTCGTGAGAGGGACATCCAATGGATTCCTAAAACTAAAACGATACGTGCAGTACATACATATATCCAAATTTCCTTATCAATAAAATCAGTAGGTAAGTGAAACAATTGAGCATAGGTACATAAAAATGTAATGCGTAATGAATGCTAACAGTGTAGATATACTACGACTTATGGAATCGACTTGTTAAGGATATTCGGGAGTAATACTGTTCAACCAATTAGTTTTATTTTACTTATACGCAAAAGTAAAATAAAAACACTAAAGTTTCACACTTTGTATTATTCTTAACAATAGTTTCGCCACCTTATGGTTTCTTCAGAAGATACACTGCATCTTCTAATGAAGTCATAAAATGGGGAAGCAGTAATTTTTGTGAACAATAAAAAGCGTGGAAATTATCAATAGTGTTTGTTTTTTATTTTCGAACAAGTATATGATCTACATTACACACGTTTTACCATAACATAATTTTAAATTGCTACCCCATTTAAAAATAACTAATTATACGGAACCCACTACAACATTTAATTTGACGAAGCAATAAAACAAAATAAACGCTAAATAATAAGAATCAGAGTAAATGCTTTATTGAATTAGTTTTTTGAACTAACTTTACCTACCATAGATAACCTCAAATTAATAAAGAAAAATTGTTGCTACTGTCACTCCCTCGCCGGGAAACGAACCCGGGCCACTGGTTTTCGCACACGCACCAGTAATCCTAATTCACTAATACACTGAATTTAGCCCCACAAAAAAAATCCAAAAAGTGTACATAATCTTCGACAGTTTTGAAAATGGTTCAACTTTGCCGTTTTCGATTGAATTTTTTGAAGTTTTATTAGCTCCATCAAATCAAATGTTGCAAATGTGTTTAGTGCAGTTAGTTATTTGCTATTTTATCGTTCAAAACTTTTACATTATAACTCCCAAAGTAACTTATTGTACAAGACACCTGCAAAATTTTATTTAGCTGTTAAAAATTAGCAATAAAACAAAATAAATCCTAAATTTCAAGAATCAGATGAAAAGAATGAAGTCCACCATTGTAAACAGAATATAATCGAACCTTGATTGTTTTAAAAATGGTGAAACTCTTATTTTTCTAATCTGATTTTTAATATGTAGGACCTATTTTGTTTCAGTAACATCAACAGCTTCACCAAATCACATTTTTCAGCTATGTTTCTTACAATTAATTTCATTTATTTAACAGTGCAACTCCGTAACCTTCTTAAAATAAGTCCACGACATAGCTACGTATCTGCGCCATAAGCTGACGTGCTGAGGAGAACTATGAAGCTCGAATTTGCAATGATAGTTTTAACCTGCCCATAAACCTACTCAAATTTCGTTAAAATTGAAGCCAGAAAATTTAAGATTTATAATTAAATGGTAAATACCTACCTTAATACGACAGTGCAACTATCACCAACCCTAGGACCACAATCCTTCAATACAATACTGAGTGCAGGTTTTGCGACCATAAAATCATCTTCTTCACTCCATGTTTGCTTAGTTTCTTGCACATTTGCTATTGCGAATATCTTCACCAAGTGATGATCAACTAACTTACTAAGATATTCTCCTGGTGATATATGTATTTTCATTGTCTCTTTTTCCTCGGGACCTACTATAAATGTACCTTGAGCTTTCTTAATATTGTGTGCAGTTGCTCCATTATAATACACTGAAGAAGCCGATATCATTGCACTGATATTTCTTTCTTCACTTGATCTGTTATGGATATCGACCACAACATCAAAATTTTGACCCAGTGGGATCACCTCGATATCGACTAAATCGAAAAATACATCATCTGTTATTTCGCTGGGGATATCATAGAATTGCTGGGCCAAAGGAACTCCCCTTATAGCATTGAATACTGCCAAACGTTCTGCTTCAGAACCTTCTGGATTTTTATAAAAATTTGTTACTTCCCAGATGTCAGAATCGCCTTCTTGATCGGTTTTACCGGGACTTTTAGTTAATATCTTTCTACCAACACTAAAATATAATTTATTTTACAATCAATATAAATAATATCACTGAAATAATGTTTATGTTGGACAGACACAAAGTTCCATTAACGACAGGGTAAAAGAACAGTATAACTCATAGAAATAAGAAATTCAAACTCTATCAATTCAGAGCATCCTAATAACGAAATAAAATTTGATAATAATTTTCGAATTTGTTAATATTTTAGAAATTAATAAGTGCAATGAACAAAATACAACTTTTAAATTTAACATGTTATTATTTTCCCTTCCTTCCTTTCAAAACTATAAAACAAGTAAGCAGTCACAGGTGTTGTATTTTACCACTCGCTGGAACTCTATATAGCGAAACAACTGTGGTGTAATTAAATTTGCTTAAAACTTAACATTTTTATCCGTTTTAAAATATACATGAAAACTGAAAAATTAACCTCCTTATCAATATTAACGATACTACAAAATAAAAAAACGAAATGTGTGCTGGGACACATAATAGAAGTGGAACTTCAACGGACAAGTAAAAAATTGAATGGCAACGGACAAGTGGAAAAACGAATCGCAACACAACAATACTTCAAGTTTTACGGGCATATTATTAATGTACTTGTCCAACTTGAAAACCGGAAAAAATGTTTACTTGAAATTTTACGGGCAGGTTTTCAAATTGGACAAGTACATTAACAATCTCCCCGTAAAAAAAATTTTGTTGCGATTCGTTTTTCCACTTGTCCGTTGCCATTCGTTTTTCCAATTGTCCGTTGAAATTTCACTTCTACCATGTGTTCAAGCGCACATTTCGTTTTCACTGGTTTACTGCAAATTATGATTTGGTTTTTACACAGACAGCAAATAGAGGTAATGATGCCCAGCCACTTAGAGAGCAGAGGTAAGAAACCAACAGCTGAGCACAGCACACGCCGCCGGGACTCTAGCGGACTCCCCGCTCTCCGCGCGGCTGCGCATTATATTCAACTAATACAGCCGTTACCCTCTCTCCGCTGCCGCCAGCCTTTCTCTCCCTCCGCTACTGCCGCCTCTCACCACACAATATACCGTCTACCCTCTCCACGCTACCGTAACGCGTTTTCGTGACAGAAAAAATTGTAATATCTTCCGTCTATATAGAAGTTTCACTTCAAAAATACAATTTATTTTTATAAATGAAGAATATATAATACAATAGGACACACACTCCCCGCGAAATAAAATTTCCAAATTAACGATACATCGTATTTCAATTAATTTATCATCAAATGTATTTTTTTTTAAGGAAACGACAACTAGATAATTAGACTTCAATATCTTGTATTTTGGTTTAGAATTATGTTAGAACTGTATTTTCTATCATTAGAACGGCAAATCTTCTCCCTCCTCTAAATTTTAAAATGGTAGCTTATATAAAACTCGAGTACGAGCTATTTCTATAAATATTAAAAATACTTACTGATACTTATTAACAGATAACTTCGAAAACCCCCAGTCAGAACTTTCGTCCTCTTGGAAATGACAGATGTCGGCGTTAACCTCTGCAAAAACAAAAGGAGTATCGTAGGAGTATCCTACTTCTCCCTTTCTGACAGCTTCAACAGAAGCTGGACCACAACGAAATTTATTATCACTAATTTCTTGAGGTGTTGAATCAATTATTTGCCAGCCTCCATATCCTATTGGAAGATCTGGTCGGGCCATCCACACGTCATTCCACACGTGAAAATTCCAGCACATGTCATTACAAAGACCGTCAGGGCCATTTTCTATTCTATTTCCATAAAGGTCGAAAAATCTGTCCACAAGTATTTTAACTGCTTTAAAACTTTTTCAAATACATAAATTCATTTAATATAATACTGAAAATTTACGTAAGTAGGTGAGCCGAAAAAAGAAAAATTAGAATTAAGATGAATAAAAAATAAGAAAATGAGGTATTAAAACGAATAGAAGAAAAAAGCTCAATGGAAGACCATAGGAAAAATGAATGAAATTAAAAACATATCAACAGCAGAAACAGGAGTTAAGAGGGGTAGAATAAGTCCTATAAGTGGGATTTTCTAGCGAAGTTTGATTGAGAATACGCAAAACCACTACAGTAGGGGCACAGTAGGGGCACTACTCAATAGATTCATAAAAAAATCGCATTCGTCTAAGATGAAATTGTATGGATTATTAAGATATTTTTATGAGTTTTAATTAACATCTCCATTGTGAGAGTGAAAAATTCTGCGCTAAATCTGATGTGGACATTGAGGAATTAATATAATTCAAACTTAAAAAAAATAGGATGGCGGAAAATATTCTTCATGGCTAATCAATGTATTGTAGCAAGAACGAGTGTGTTTGTGTGCGATCGGGCACACGTGTGCGTAAACGGCTTATCGATTCGCCGACCAGCCGCGGGCTCCTTTCTTCATTGCGCCGTATTTGTAAATGTGTATGTCGTACCTGCGTTCTGGGAGAGCAGTTAAACAGTTCAAAGAAAAAATAAACTGTCCGGGCGTTTCGAGAAGGTTCCCGAAAGTAAACAAAAGAGTATTTAAGGGAATAGACGATCGCCGAAAAGGAGAAGAAATAAATTGACCGTTGCAGACGCGATTCGAGAAATAAATTGACAGTGATAGCAGTGAAATAAATAGCGCAGTGAATAGTGATATATCAACAGTAGTCTAAATAAATAGAATAATTCATCCCCTAAGTTAGTAATAATTTAATAGTGTTTTCACGTTCTTTAATAATTAGTGTAAATAAATAGTTTTTGTCGTTATCAGTCTTAGAAGGTAATTTTGTTAAACCCACAAACATTACAGTATGATGTAAATGTAATAGTAACGAGAATTACATTATAAATGTATGTTAGTTAGTTTTATATAGTGCATTATGTTTCTAAAAAATATTAAATTGTATTAAGTACCTATCAACAGTAAGTGACCTGTTGGTGTCGTGAGCTGAAACATAGTTCGTCACACATCTGCAAGGGATCCCTAACGCTCTGCATATTGTGACTGTTGCAGCTGCAAAAACCCAACATTGCCCGTAACGAACAGGACGGCCGTTATTATTAAAGAATTCTTCCATTATGGAAACGGAACCGGTCCAAGCGAATGGAGATGTACCATCCTGGTACTGTCCAGTCCAACTTCCCACAATTAAGCCATCTTCGTCATTGGCATTTATCTGTCATTTTAAAAAATATGTTTTACATTTTATGAATATTTTAATTTTATAGAAGAGTAGTACCGCTGCTGAAATTGCTCTCGTTACTAACACTGGAGAACCTCGGTCCATATGTGGTAAACCAGACTTTTCCAGAAGAAAGATTGCAGCAGGTAGAACAACTTCGTCAAATTGACCGAATACCCAAGGTTTTCCTTTTGGATTTCTATATGTACCCATCCAAATTTTACCAGTGTCATTTTTTATATACTCCTCTAGGTCACTTTCATTTTCCATGTGTACAGGATCATCCTTACACCATGGATTAAATAGAATATAAATGTTTTCTTTACACTAAAATATTAATAAATTTATAGAAATTAATATATATGATCAACCAATACTCCAATAGGATTGTTAAATTGATAATAATTTAATTGAAATGTAAAGTGGAAATATACATAAGATTTTTATATTTAGTGAGCTTTATTGTTTGTTTTCTTTTCTCAGTTTTTCGTAGAGAATTGGATCTACAGGGTCTAGATTTACAACTCTATAAGAAACTCCATGTTTAGGTTGGTTGGTAGTTAACAATTGTTTAAAATTAAGCATGATTGTTTATGGTGAATGATACAAATATAATAAATTATAAAATTATATTTGTATCATTCACCATAAATATATATATAA
>NW_020439008.1:317018-320941 GCF_000699045.2 Agrilus planipennis | reverse complement strand
ATTTGAGGAAGTGTGTAGTGGGTAAAAAATTGAGAATATTTCATATTATATTTAAGAGTTTGACATCTGTTGAAGATAATAAAACCCGCCTACGATTTTTGTTCTTGTTTTAATAACTTTTATATTCTTTTAATTACTTTGTATGTTTGCATGTAGGAAGTAATCTCGGAAACTATACAACTGATTTGAAAAATTCTTTCACAAATATCTAGAATGGACTTTCAAGGTAAATATAGACTATATTTAAAATAAAAAGACTTTTGTTGGAGACAAATTTTGCAACCTAAGTTGACGAAGAAACGGTCGAACATAGGCGTTTTTTATGAACATTGTCTTATCAATAAGAAATATATTAATGCTTTCGATAAAAAAGTTCCATGTTTAAAAAGTTGAAGACACTATTATATCTTATATGTTAAAGGTAATTCACAAATTGACAGGATATAGTCTACGATTAATATATACTTTATACTACATGCAACTGATTGTATAAACAATTATAAAATGGTGTATTAGTGTACTAAAAGGTTTTTTATGTTTTTTTTTTGTAAGTTATAGGTATATTACTTATACACCCTTATTTGCTGATACGTCCGTAAATTCACTCAAACAAATTCGGAATTTTTATTCAGATTCCTAAATAGTTTTCGAAAGAATAGTTTACTTAAACGTACGTGTTTTAGTGAAAACATTGAAAAATTTATTTGCTTATTTTGGCAGGGATTTCGTATTGTCGAATAATTTATAACAAGAATGTATACTGTAGATTATCTTGATAAACAATGTTTAAAATAAAACTTACACTTTAGTAGTAGTAGTAGTACGCTTTTTGTGAAGCGTATATAAACGAAGAGATGAAAGAAAACTAACATGTTTCACTAAAGATTTTAATTGCCTCCACAATATTGTTTCGGTCATTTTTTACAAATTTCCTCATGCAAGAAAACGTTTTGTTTATATGCCGTTAGGAACGATATAACAATTATATCACAACACTGAGGTTATATGTAGCACTAATGTATATACTTACTGAATAATATAAAATCTTTTGTCAAATGCACAGAGCAAACTTTCATAGTATTTTTTACTTTATTTATTTTTAAAGCTTTTTTTCATGCTTCCAACTAGTCTGTTTTCTAATTTTCCAAAAATTCCAATACAAAATATTACTAGTAGAGTAGAGTAGGAGAACAGAGGACTCTCTGAAAGTTAGTAATAATAGCCCAGATAGGTTAGTAGGACATCTTCCCATGCATGAAGGTCTGGTCAGAGACATATTAGAGGCAGAAACGGAAGTTAGGAAGGGTAAAGGTAGACCTAGACTAAATTACTAAGGATATGGGTTGTTCTAGTTTTAGGAAAATGCGTAGATTAGCTCAGGATAGGAAAGAGTGGAGATGCGTGTCCAACCAGTCTTAGGACTGAACCTTATGATGATGATGATGATGATGTTAGGTTAGTCATAGATTTAAATACAAATGGAAAACTCTTGTAACTGTAAAATTATAGAAAAAAAAGTCCATTGAATTTGAAGTCTATATTGTGAGAACATAAGAAGAACATTTATCTAACAGAAAACAGTGATTTACATCGTTTAGAATGCAATTCTTGTAATACCATTTATATTGGGCAAAGTGGCAGGTCTTTAAAAAAACGCGTTTCTGAACGTAATTATGCTGTAGACAAAGAGGATAGCAAATGGATTTTGCCGAACACTGTAAGACAATCAGCGTTTAAACATGAATAAGGTTAAAATTTCACAAGATAACATCCCAAAAAGCAAAAAACTATATATATTAGAAAATTTAGAAATTAGAAAAGCTGTCCACTATAATTGAAATTTAATTGATAACTAACTAAAATTAGTGTTTCATAACTCCCCTTTGATTTTATATAAATTGTAACCACGACTCCCCCCCCAGGTTCCTTGTAGTAGTATATATTGTTCAAACACATTTTTATATCTATCTAGTAATCTTTTGTATACTCTAGAATCTAAATAGCGATCGCTATGACCGAAACAATATGGTCGAGTCAAACAATATCTTTCGTGAAACATATTTGTTTTGTTTCTTCTCAATGTTTAAAATATTTGTGGCTTTTTTTTAACGATTTTGAAAGTATAATTTTTTGTAGAAAATTTGATCCACCCTTTCGCTTCCTTCAACTATTTGATTTAAAAAAATCATCCATTTTCCTCAGATATCAAACTCTTAGAAGCAATTTCGTCATCTGCAAATGGAATTTTAGAAAAAATGGCAAAACCTACGTTTTCAAGTCCACAGTTTTACGATTTAACGCCTTCGGTTTTTGAGACGAAATTTCATGAAAAGCGGTGTCATTCCCCAAATTGTATTTACTTTTCATCGCCTTTTAAAATACCTCCTTAATGTTTCTTTGAAAATTAAAACCTGTAGTCAAGCAGTTCTGGCTCGGCCTTGATGAATCAATTAGGCAGTAAATTTTCTTTGTTTGCATAAATATAAACCACGAAAAATTTTTGGTTCAATAAAACATATAAGTTATTTTAGATCGTAACTCTTGGTTTAAAAGTAATTGTTGTCGCAACATAAATAAATGAAATTGTTGGGTTAACCTTCCTGAATTTTTTTTTTCCGAAAATTATATTATGATAACTTAATACTGCTAATACAATATTTTTGATTTATGATTCTTACTTTAAAACGGCAATAATGTAATAAAATTCAAAGCTAATTAGAAGGTATACGAATATTTTGTTTTTTGTTGTAAAATGAATGTGTATAAAATCAGATCATCTTTAGTAACCAGGAATATACCTTGAAAAGACTCGTACTAAACGGCGAAACGTTGGTTTATGGTTTGCTACAGAAAATTTTAGTTTCTAATCCTAATAACCGTCTGTGATTCTTATTATAATAATGATAGTGTTCGAGATTGAGAGAAAAGGAAATTGACGACAAGTCACAATTTAATTAAGATCAAAATTCATTTTGTTACCTAATTGAATTAAAAGGTTAGTATAATATTAGTTAACTAAGACCAATAATCTTTACCTTGTACTCATTTCGTATTTCTTTATTTCCTATTATTCCAGTCTGAATGGAGCAAGACCATATCCCCACCTGAGCAACAGATGAAATGTGGGCCTGCATAATAAGAGTATCTCCAGCATTTCTTGATAAAATTAATCCCCACCTTCTAGTATCCTTTAGAAACTGAGTTTGTCTAGTAAGAAGGGTTAATATGACTTTGGTGCCCTTGAAGATGTTTGGTTGAGGCCCTACGCAAAACAACAAGTGTTGAAATTGTTAATAAAACATTAAAACATGAACCCTCAAAGCTTAATGAAGAAGAAAAAAATAAATGATTCTGTTTATAGTAATGGTCTTTACGCTGTTTAACAAAAATCTTAGAGTGTGCTTCTGTTTGTATCCCTATTAGACTCAATTACTTATTATTTGACGCAGAAACTGTTTATGTAAAAAGCTCCAATAACTTTCATAATGTGACTAGCAGGGGCGCAACAATGGGGGGGGGTCCATGGGCGCCCGGTCACCCACTCGATTGGGTTGGGCACCCACCCGATTTGGGTCGGGCACCCAGTCAATTCCAGTCGATTCAGATAATAATTTGGTGCAAATAGTTGAAGTTCGTAAATGAACAGCCGAAATGATCTTTTTTTTATAGTCATTTATAATATTATGATGAGAGCAGTCAAACTTGTTTTTTTCGATTTTTCCAATTATCATACTAAGTCACTGTACAACAGCGGTCGGGGAACCGGGGTAAATTACCCTAAATGGGGTAAAAATGAAACTTTTGTGAGTAAAAAGTATATATTTTTAATTTGCTATTTTATAAACCTGTTAGTATTTTTTTCAACTTAAACAATTTAGCGACATATGCAGGCCACGCCATCTCACTCCCCACCACTAAGTGTT
>NW_020439008.1:300188-316316 GCF_000699045.2 Agrilus planipennis | reverse complement strand
AAGTATTTTTAAAGAGATTGAGATTATTACTGATTAAATCCTACTATTTCTACGGCAAATTCAATCATTTACATTCGAAAATGGTAAGTTTTGCATTGTTATAAAAATTTAGTTTTCTCCGTGTTCACAGTCGGCAAATAGCTTTCTGGTTGAATGGACAACTCATCCCTTCCGCTCAACTCAACAACCTCGGTAACTCCCACTATTGACCCATTTCTGTAAATGCGGGATATATTTGGTACTTCCCCAGTTGTATTATCTTGAAGGGTGTTATTATTCGCGTATTTGCTTTAGAAAGGTTCATATGTATCTACGTAGTTGTATTTGTAGTTGTAATAACCAAGTAAACAAAAAAGTAACGATATTGACCCGATGGTTATAAAAAGATTAAGAGAAAAAGGCATTATGCAAAAAATAAAGTATGTCTGGAAGTAAACAGAAAAGTAACTGATATTTGATTATTATTTGCTGTAAATTTTTGTTTGTATTGTTGTTTTGTATTTAATGCGAATAAATCGATAATACCAACAATCTAAACCGGATTAATGTAAATTTCCTAAAAGAAAATAGGAAAATAGGGATGGTCGATCACAGTCGACTAGAAGCAAGCCCAATTCTTTCCAAAGAGCAAGATGAAAAATCTGAAATTTTGCGGACCTTCTATCGAATTAAGTAACTAAAATTTATATTTACTAGGAAAAAACAAATCAGTAATTCAAATTATCAACTGCATTAACTCGCATGCAAAACAAAATATACTATGTCAACAATTAATTTGAATGATTTTCAATTATGACCGATCATCTACAAAAATATCCAATTGCTATTATAACATGTGAAAAAATACATCGCAGAAATTAAAAAGATAATTGAGTACCTACTAAGATATTACAGTTTATGATTTTCAAAAAATTAAAGATATTATGCGGTAGGTTTCTTCCTTTTGCCTCCAAAAAAGGATTTGAGTGTCAAATATAGATATTAGCGAAAAAATGTCAGACATGCTTCACACGGAAAACAAGACATTTGAAAATGAAATTGTAACTTTATAAAACTGAAAATACATACTAAATGAATCGGCTTTTTCATATTTAAAGTTAACGAATACTACACGTCTTTTTCTATTTATACTAATTGAAGTTTCATTATTTTTATCTGGAAGTACACCACGTCTAAATGTGCTAAGTAGTAGATGGAGACAAATTTTTCAGAGGAAATGTCGTATAATACTGAAATTGGTCACCTCGGCACTAGAGGTTTCTGATGCTATATGTGCCTTATTTATTGATTTTACTCAAAGCATCCTGTTTTTTTTTTTTAATTTTCTGACTACATATAGATAAGGCAAAATGTTTACCGAACATAGGAATTACATGAATTTGGTGAATGTTTGGAATATGCTTTTTCAGTCTTATTGCTGTCTTCGTTTTATTGACGTTTGGGTCTATTTTAGTTTAAATGCTACACTATTAATGATACAGAAACCTCATTATTTGAAAGATGAAGGAGTAAAGAGAAAAAACCACCTACAATTAACTGCAAGATTCAGATTGGGAAGTGAAAATAGAGCGTCAAGGTATTGGGAAGAAGAAGAAAAGAAATTATGCAGATTATGTAAAAAGGAGCCAGAGACGCTTGAACATATTTTTGAGCGATGTGGGGAAACGGGAAGTTCTGCAAAAAGCTGGAAAGCTCAACTGGAAGGAGTGAACAACATGAAAAGGATGAGAGAAATCTTATGGAAGAGAAAAATAGCAGGAGAAGAAAAATAATAAAAATTGTACTTGGTATATATAAAACATATTTTTGCACCTTGTATATATAAAACATAATGTTTTTAATAAAGCTAACTACTACTACTACTACTACTACTACTACAGTAAAGGTCCTGAATGAGAGCCTTGCGGAACACCAGATGTTACTGATGTTTCAATTTTGATAAAGAGATACTTAGTTTGTATAAAGAGTAACAGGCAGTTATATAGATGGGGCTGCAACGTAGAGAAGTAAATATTAGGGAGTCAGAAAGGGATGCACTCTGTCACCGCTACTTTTTAATCATTCAAGACAGTACAACAAAATATTAGTATGCTTAGATTTGCAGATGATAAAGCAGTATTAGCATCTAGCAAGGATGAGTTAGAGATAGTTTTAAATATAATGAAAGTGGTATTGACAAAACAGTACTGCATGAAAATAAATAAAAGTAAAACTAAAATACTGGTTTGCAAGGGAAGAAAAAGTAGGGGATGAAAAATTAGAATAAGTGGCCGACTTTAGGTATCAAGGAAGTCCCTTATCTGACTTCCTTGATACCTAACAGAAGGAGTAGTAGGGATATAAAGCAGAGGATAGCGCAGGGTCGAGTCGCTTTTAATAAAAAGAAATCACTTCTGCGGTCGCGAACGGATAATTTAGAAATTCGAAAATGGTTGTTAACGGTGTATGTTTGGAACAGGGCGCTGTACAGAGAATTCTACAGAAATCAATAAGAAACAGGCGAGATAGGTCAGTGGGAAACCTTCTCAGGCATAAAGGTCTAGTCAGAGACATATTAGAGGCAGAAACGGGAGTTAGGAGGGTTAGAGGTAGTCCTAGATTAGATTATTGTTCGCAAATAGTTAAGGATATGGGTTGTTCTAGTTTTAGGGAAATGCGAAGATTAGCTCAAGATATGAAAGAGTGGAGGTGCGTGTCCAATCAGTGTTAGGACTGACCACCTTATAATTATGATGAAAGATATACATCAGGAAGAAACAACTACAAAGAAAACGAAATTATAATAAATCAAAACAAGTTGAAATAAGGTTTAGAGCTTTTAAGTGAGAGGTAAAAATAAATATGCTGAAAATTAAATTCTGAATTCCAATAGCAAAATATGCGAATGCATGCTTATGGCTTAATTTCATAGTTGTTCTATTAATAACCAGAAATGAAATTAAAATTTGAATAACTTACGAATTAATTTCTATTATTCATCTTACAAGCAGGTACATTGTATTCTAATACACGTTTGAAAATAATGATCTATTTTTAAACGTCAAATAAGTAAACGATGCATAGCAGTGGTACGATAGTATTTTTAAATTTGATTTCACCAACAGAAGCAGTTAACTCGGGAAATTACGCATAGTACTTTTATAATTCGAAACATGCTTACGATACGCAAGTCTGTAAATGTTATCAATTAGGTGTTGAATTTTCTGATCACGACATTTACAGGAAACTCTAACTGCCTGTTGCAGAATGCAACTAATCTTAGCTATGGGTTAAAATTAACAAAAATTAATGAAACACATTACACTTAAGCACACATATGTTAATCAACAAACAACTGTGAATCTGTTTCATAAATAAAAGTGTTTTATCATTTTACAATTTTAACCTTTATCAACATAGAACCTACTATAAAAGAAAATAGTATTAAAACCAAATATCTAGCATCCAATTTTGATTAAAAATAAGCAAGTACTACCTTACTTTAGTTTACAGTCTTTGGTTTTGCATTTTTTATCATCTTAAATGAAACAAACCTATTGAAATTTCAATTAAGTATTTAAACTTATAAGTTCAACTGTAGTATGAGTTCAATTTCTCTCTCTCTATATAGATATATACTCTCTACTTCTCTGAGGGGCTGGTATATAGAAAACTTTCACGGAGGGAGTCAATTTAAATTCAAGAGGAGTTAATTTCATAATTTTGATCAATGGCAGATGCAAATCTGCTGCATATTTTTAGTATCAATAAAATACAGGCTAATGAAATCAAATATTGAAAAGGAAAAGAAGAAGCGACGTATTTTGCGTAAACGAATCCAAATCTGGCCACAAAATTACCTTAGCACGTCAAAATTTTTACAAATCCCAATCCCAAAATTCAAAAAATGAATTTTGACAAAACAACCTTAAAAGTATTAACCATTTTTAAGGTATCTTTTGTCTCTAAATTCGAATTTAACCTCACAATTGCCCTGGCAAATCAAGATCTTGTGATATTTTAACTTCAAAATCCAAATATTGCCAGTTTGGCTTGCTTAAATTTGAAATTTTAGTGCCACATTTGAAAAATATAAACAATTATTATCCTCTTTATGTTCCGGTACCCAAACAAACTAAATTAGTTTTATTCGAATTTTAAAGTTGTATCAAAATCTTAAAGGTGTATGTTTGGAGCACGGCGCTGTACGAGTGCGAAACATGGACAGACGGCGGAAGAGAAAAGGTTAGAAGCGTTCGAAATGTGGTGTTACAGGAAAATGATGAGGATACCGTGGATAGAGAAGGTTAGAAATGAATAGGTATTAGAAAGAGTAAAATAACAGAGGACTCTACAGAAGTCAATAAGAAATAGGCGAGATAGGTTAGTAGGTAACTTCTCAGACATGAAGGTCTAGTCAGACACATATTAGAGACAGAAACGGGAGTTAGGAGGGTTAGAGGTAGACCTAGATTAGATTATTGTTCGCAAATAGTTAAGGATATGGGTTGTTCTAGTTTAAGGGAAATGCGAAAAGATTAGCTCACGATACGAAGGAGTGGAGGTGCGTGTCCAACCAGTCTTAGGACTGACGACCTTATGATGATGATGATCAAAATCTTATGTTTTAATTGTCCTGTAATAAATTTTTCTGTTACTTTCCCAAGATGTTTTTGCAAATTCAAGAAATAACGCTTCTTAGGTAACTGTTTCCATGCGTAATAAAGAAATGGTATCTACTCTTCTGTCGCATTGACATAGAAACTGTTGATAACTATCTAAATGAACAGCAACAGCAATGTCGCTTCGACTAGTGCAACTTCATGTTAAACAAATTTGCCAATGGTATATTTAAGGTTGTAAATTCGATTGTGACTGGATGTATCATTACCACATACATACTAAAACAGAAAGCAAGATATGGGAATTTGATAATGAGAAACAACCAGATAAACCTCAAAAGTTGAAATCTATTGGCAAAAGAATGATAGCTGTTTCCTTTAATAAGCATAGTATTGTGAATTCTGTTATGCTTATTGGACAGAAGCCGGTGAGCTGTTTGAGAAATTGTCGAATCGCAACCCAAATTCGAGACCTAGTTCCTGGTTGTTGCATGACGACAACGCACCTGCTCATAGACCTGATGCTATCGCTGACTATTTGACTGCGGCAGGCATTAAGCTGTTAATGCCTCTTCCCAATAGTCCTGACCTTGATCCCTGTGACTTATTTCCCTACGTCAAAACTCGCATAAAGGCTCGCATGTTCTTAACGAACGAACAGCTGATAGGCGTTGATTGAAGAAGAACTACAGATAATGGATGATTGGTTTAAGCGTATGATGAAATTTGTTAATAGTCAAGAAAATTATATTAAAAAAATGTACCTAATTGATAAGATTACACGACACCCTTTGTATGTTTAATAGGCCAAAAGTTTGTGAAGCGCTACTAAATTATAGGCAGATCTCCTTAAATCAAAAACGAAATGAAGCTTTCTTTCTCTATTTCTGTAGTGAAATCACTTCACCGCTGAAATCTAGTGATGCTATTATTTAATCTTGTGATTATCATCACGTTCTTTAAACAAGAATACTAACTTTTTACTAAATCTATTATGTGATATGTAAAATTTAAGTAAAACAACTTACAAATACATCCCACCGTAAAATGTATTAACGTAATGCATCTGTATACCAGACACCTAAAACGAATTGTAAAGTAATAGAAATGGCAGCAATGTCATGAGAATTCGCTCGCTGTTTTATGTTATACTCGCCAAGTTTTATAGGTATTAGTGAAAATTTTCAATATAAACATATATTGGCTAGCAAATATAGAGGTCACGTAAGAAATTAGAAATATTTGGAGGAGCAACAATAATGAGAACACCAATGTACTAGTAGGCGTTGAAACATTTCTTTTCACAGCATTGTAATCTGTCACTCGTCAGATTTGTCTGTAATTATGGTTTTATGAAACAACGTCATACCAGTTTAAATAGTAGTAAACTAAGGTAAGTAAAAAGCAACACAGTAACAACATACAAATCATCGCACCTAATTCCAATGGACACATGTGTCTTTGGGAAAGATTTAAAAATATTATTTATAAATTGCCAAAAAACTCTAGACAAGAATTAGAAATGCAAGGTTTTGTATCTGGGATTCCCATTAAGTCAATTAATTCGTCAAAAAATATTAAACGAGATGCCTCTCATACATACAGAATGTTGTTCAACAGTTTGAACACATCCTATAGGAGAATTTCTTGTTATTGGTTTGCTGTATGTTGTTACTGTGTTGTTTTTTACTTTACGTAAGTTCATTACAGTTTAAACTGGTATGACGTTGAGGAATTGTTGTACTAATTATACATTTGAAATAATACCAACCATCCTGCTTTTGTTGTAGTAAGAAATTCTTGTTTGTGATGTGTGTCCAAAGCCTACTTGCCGAAATTTGAATTCTACGTAAGACAGTAGTTTAGAGATGTTTTCATGGAAATTCAGAATTTTCGTTAGGAGAAAAGTTATACAGGTTTTTCGAAAATGCCTACTTTCCAAAGACATCCCGTATATCAAACACGGTAGTAGATAACGAAATAAGGTTTGCACCGATAAACTTTTCAAAAAAATTCAACCTCAGGAACCGATTTCAATTTCCGTTCATCTCCTCTATAAAGTAGAATTTTCTTTTAAACGTGTTCATACTGTACATATCAGTGAATGGACCGTTAGAATTTTTCCTGTCCTGGATGACTACAGGTCCTCCATTGCAACGCCAGCTCGAATGGTAAGATATGCTTTTGCCCAAAATCATATGGTCTGGAATGGTGGATTGGAGAAGGGTGGGTACTCCTCTCAGATAAGTTGCCTTATTGTCTCACTGGATCAGACAGATGTCTGCGAGTAGGAAGAAGATCCGAAAAAGGATATGCTCCAATTAAGATAAATACAAGGTCTGTTCAGAAAGGACCGCGAATTTTGTGTTTTTTCAAAAATTATTTATTATTCATATATATATATATATCCATTCCAAGAAGCAGTTCAAAAAATAATTTCTTGTGATCTTGTTCAGCTCCTCCTTCGATACCGTCTTTATCCTCAATCGTAACGTAGCGTCATCTTTTTATGGGACTTTTCAGTTTCGGGAACAAGAAAAAGTCACAGGGGGTCATATCCACGAAATACGGTGGCTGCGACATTATTAGTGTATTGTTTTTAGCCAAAAATTCGCGCAAAGGCAACGATGTGAGAGCAGGGGCGTTATCATGGTGCAAAAGCCAATTTTTGTTCTTCCACAAATCCGGGCTTTTCTGGGGGATTGCATCACGCAAATTGCGCATACCTTGCAGGTGATATTCCTTATTGACTGTTCTACTCTGTGTCAGGAACTCGTGATGCACCACGCCCCTGCAATCGAAGAAAATTGTAAGCAAAACCTTCACATTCGACCTAACCTGGCGCGCTTTTTTCGGTCTTGGCTCGTGTGGCAGCTTTCATTGGGATGATTGAGTTGTGGTTTCCAGGTACGACCATAAACTCATGATTCGTCATTAGTTATGACCCTCTGGAGCAAATTTAGATCGTCGCGGACAGTGTCCAACAGCTCCTTAGCAATATTAATGCGATGCTGTTTTTAGTCGAAATTGAGCAATTTGCAATGCCCAAATGGATAAAAATAAAAAAAGGTAGCTTCGCCATATGCCACAGTCAACATTCGGAAAGCGTTTGTGAACTTTATTTTATTTTTCATACAAAATCTGATAAAAAATCGAAGACGAGCCAAAACACATGTAAGCAAAGCAACTGTTAAAAATAAACTGAATATTCACTATGGCCGAACTTGTCGATATAAGTGAGAAACATAGGTACCAACATAATGCCACAAAAAAATTGAAAATCGAATATATGTAACCCGCGGAAATAACTTCCATATGGCGGTGAGTCGGTTATGATTTGAACCGAGCGGCATGGCCTAGAGGTCTAGACCATTGCTTAGCATTCGGGAGGACGCCGGTTCGATTCCGGGTCCGTCTGCCTTGGTCCAAGTTTTTCTGTGGTTTCCTTGGATCACTTAGGCAAATGCTGAGGCAGTAATATTCCACAGATAATCTTTCATTCTCTTCTGTCTTCATTTCATCCGTCTCATCTTTCTCACCCAAACCACCACCCACCCATTCCCACGATTCCTGAAAGCAGGCTGAAGAGAGCCTTCCGCCCTACCTTCCGGCATAGTCCGGAGAGACTGCCCGCCCACCAGCATTACTAGCTGGTGGGAATGAAACAACCAAAAGTTTGTTTTTTTGTGATTTGAGCGGGAATCACCCAAGCAAGTACCAAGTTAATCATTATACATATAGAGAACGGTATTGACAGTCCTTAGGTACATTACGGAGATTTTGTTATGTTTTTTACGATCCTAATGGGCGACCACGACATTTTCATGCAATATAAATATGTTTTCTAATTTATAGGATCATTATAATATTTAAAATTAAATTAGAAAACATATTTATATTGCATGAAGACGTAGTGAAATAATTTACGAATTGTAAATATAAGTGCAAAACAGAAAATTCAGAAACACATGAAATAGAAATAGGTACATGACAGTTATAATAACATCGGCTATAATAACAACTCATGTAACGTCAGTTTTTAATAGCACCGAAAATATAAATAACGTCATATTTTTAATGCTGCAAATCATTGAAATGCTCGTATTATTATTTAAGGAAACTCAATCGGTAAAATGAAAATTGCTCTCGTTGGCATTTGCAATTAGGGTATGGACTACATGGTGAAGAATGTGTTTTCGAATTTGTGCACTTTGTCTTGTATCGTGTAACGAGCCGTAAATAATAGTAATAATGTAATAATAAATAATGTATAAACTAAATAGTATTTTATGTAAAGATAAAAATATATATTAGTTAAAATACTGACAGCCCGGTACGTTCAAATGCAACTTGAAACCCCAGCAGTTTACGTTAGGTTGGGTTCGGTTCAACTAACTCTAGTCCAGACATTATGGGCGGGTGAGTGGAAAAAATTATTCGGATTAAATTTTTTATGCAGTTTTGTTTGTAAGATTCTCCTGAATACAACGATATAAGCTGTCAGTCGGTTAATTCACGATTACTTAAATAAATGCCAAAAAACAATTTTTATTAGCCGGAACATTTTTTTTTTCTTTGGTATAATCTCGATAAAAAAGGACTGATGTTTTCTTTTTGTATAGTTAGTATTTTAAGAGTTGGGAATTTTTGAAAATCTGAATATACATTGAAATACTTGCATTTAAAATGTAAATACAAAATAAAACATACCTATTTTTTTCTTGCATTTAAATACTTTCTTGAGAAAAGCATTTTGTATTTTATTTAAAATACTTTTCCAAACGAATTTTTATTTGTAAATTGCTGTTAATACCACCGACCAAACATTATACAATATAAAATGATGAATGAAAGTTGCTCACATGGGCTATTGAAGGTAGAAGCTTAAAAAGGGGACAAACCTTTAATTCTTTAATTAAAGGGAGCCCAAAAAATTCTAAACTTCTTGGAAATGGATAATCTAAAATATTGGATCGATATTGTTTTCCGAGTTCAATGTCATGGTTAATGGAATTTTGAAGTTCCAAATTGATATCAGCACCTTCCAAATCACCACTTATCGTACTTTTAGCAAGGAACTACGAAATTATATAAATTACGACAGAACAGCCCGTAAACCAATATCGAATTGACATACAACTGTGTAAAACTGAAAACTACAAGATATTGTGGTGCGCTAATAAATGCTTATAATCCAAAATTCACTTATTAGATGAACCCAACGGTAAAGAAACTATGAATTCCATTTCTTTCTCTTATTACAATGTGTAAAACATCGGAAACAAGATGGGGTTGTAAATGTTTTTATATAAATTTATTGATCTTTATTTTACATCAATAAAATTTTGTGCAACCCTTTATTGACTCTGATCTTTGACGCTAAACAAACTATTTTGTAATCAGTGTCTTTTTTCCAATTAAAACGAAGCTCCGACAGAACACAGCCCAACTTTTACCTGCTGTCTGCGACGCGCTGATGAGATCCAAAAAGATCGAAATCGCGATCCGCGTCTGGCAGTTTCCACAGAATACAGACCACATGGAATTATTTTATTCGATTATAGTAACGTGGCTATCACCTTAAGGTTAGCTACGCCGGGATTCGTTTCAGCAAGTAAATATCCATATATTTAAATGGACCTTGTTGAAGCACACGTAATCCTAAAATGTAGCATCGTACTACAGATGGCGTTTACCGCGCCATTTGTGATATTTTCTCAACGCTAGTTATTAGTGGTTATACGCTATATGTACGGAGTATTTTTTGTAGATTGACATTGTTTAATTTTATATGGTTTCTAAACTGTGCTTGTTAGTATTGCATAATTTCAGAAAACAAAATACAAAATAAAAAACGGATAAATGATTTATCTGTTTTCTATCCGACTAAAGGCTAATGCGAATGACACGGCAACATGCCAAACAGATCAGGGTANAAGTTAAAAAATAATATTGCTGATAACTTTCAAAAAATTATTAAAAATAAAAACAATTGTTACGTAGTATAAATAGGTACCATAAAAAAAATGAAAAATATTAATTTATTTTTACGGATTTTCTGTTTTTTTTTTCGGCTGAACAACAACCTTCAAGATTATTTTATTATTCCTATGGATGTTATTCGAATAATTTTTCATTTGCTTTTATATGATCTGAGAAAGTGGTCTTTAGGGTGGTTTTGTTTTAGAACCCCTGCAGGTCGACTATTATTTTTTCACAATGGCTACTAAGTTTACACGTTAAAATGATCTTTTTTGCTAGTTTTCCTAATAACGATTTAAAATCTCCCTTTGTTAGACTAACACATATAAATTACATTGGTAAATAAAATAATATTCGAAACAGTTTTTTAATAAAATTTGCACGTGATTTATACTATAGTCTAGCATTCATGTTTTTTATGATTATTATCATCAATTTCTTGAAAATCGCTGATAGTTTCAAAAATATACTAAAACTCATAAGATACTATTACTTACCAAATCCAAAACTAACCCTTATTACATCTTGTTCTTCGTCAAATTCCCTGTTAAATCTCACGGCAAAATAAAATTCTTCTCCTCTTCTAAGTACCGGTGTTGGAATTTCTATATTCTTTACCAATTCGTATTCTTCGGTGCGATTGTTTTTAGAATTATCAATAGGATAGAACTCTACCAGATCTACATTTAAGGGTTCCATCACTTTTTCCTGTTAATCGTATCGATGCACTTATATCGAGCAGCGGCTATGACTTTTTCGAAATTTCTGCATCAACTAACGAAAAGCGAGAGCATTTATTATTATCCGTTAGTAATACCACGCCAACCAAGCGCACACAACTGTTGGCACATGGTCTTCATTTTTTAAAAACAACAATTAATTCTAGGAAATGCGAAATGTAGCAAATTGATTGATATACTCCGCATGAGAGTTTTGATATTTAAATGCGTTAAAGTGAGTCATTTACGACAACTTTTTAAAAAAACGAGACATTTTGATCTTATCCATTAAATATGGTTACATGTATTATTTGTTTTGTTATTGCAATCAACATAGTGATGTAAGTCATCAAATGAAAATTAAAATTTGTATGCAACAATTTATTTTTTAGAAATATTGGGTGAATAACCTTACGTTTATGTGTATGCAAGTAACAGCAAAGTTAGATCTTTAGTTTAAAATAGAAACGAATTTGGTTAATAAGTTACGTTAGGTTAAAGAGTGTATATTTTACCGGAAATGTATGAAATCTAGGAATTGTATACAATTCCTAGGAAAAGTATACAATTCAAAGATTATTTAGGAAATCTATAAAATACTGTTTCAAAGATATTTCCTAGGAATTGTATTATATTCCGGTATTGTACTAGTAAATTTATAAAACTAATGTTTTCTGTGAATAAAATACGTTAGTAAACCAAGAATCATATCCAATCTCCTGATTGGATGACGCAATACCCTCCCCTCGTTCCGCTATCCCCGCGTACCTATTGACATCTTAAGTGTAATACGTTTTCGATTGCTATTTACGAAATGTATAGATTTCCTAGGAAATGTGTCTAATATAATTTATTTCACACGTTTCCGGGCGATTTTAGGAATTATATACATTTCCTAGGAATTATATACAATTACAATGACGGATTACACACATTTCCGTTAACATATACATATTTATATGTTAAATTACAGTAACAACGTTGTAGGTATGTAGTTGGTATTCCTATTTTATAAAGATATACAGGGTGATTTTCGTCTTCCCGACAGTCAGGGAGTGTGCTTTAGAAGCCATTTTAAACAAAGTTCATATTATAATGGGTCCGATTCTCAAAAATAAACGAGTTATGACAAATTATAAATTTTACGTTCATGATGTTTTCGAGCTCAATTTACCAGAGATGGTATAAATAATTCGCACAATTCGTACTTTTGCTTTGATATAAATCCAAATGGTACCGTTGAAAGCAACCTTCAGCACCGTATTATTGTCAGTGGGTGGTGCCGAATAATCAACAACCATTTGATTGGACCATTTATTTATGACAATCGCGTTTATTTTGAAGTCTACCTACATTTCTTAGAGGAAGAACTGCCGCATCTTATGGAAGACGTACGCTTCCAACAGAATTGTGCACTTCCACATTCTTCCCGATTAGTACAAAAAAACTATCCATCTTAATGATCACCACTACTCTGGGCACGACGATGCAAAAGTGCGCAACTAAATGCATAGAGGCTACATCTTAAAAATTGAAAGTTATGAATTTTGAAAAAAAAAAACATATTTTTATTTTCATTAAAACTGCGGCAGTAACTACTGCTGTACAGTCTAAGCACTTTACTGACTACTCTACATAATGTATATGTATATATATTTATATAATAAGTTGTATGTGATTATAAAAATAGTGCTGTATAGAACATGCTGTGATTAGACCATACAATAGCAGATATTGAAATTTTGGAAAATTGGTTTTTGAAGTACTGAATGTATAATGTATAACTACATATGTATATGATAAACACCTAAGTGAGGCTGTAATGGCGTGGATGGTGTAGCAGGCACACTTGCAGCTTTCCTACTTATACTAGATGTGCGCTGAACTTTAGGTTCCTTACGTTCCAATGGATTAGCGTCCTCTAAAATTTCTCGTTCAGTTCTACCAGTGTATTTGAACTTCGTCCCCCACGAAAAAAAGCCGCCACCTATTACAACTGGTGGAGCATCTGAACTGCATGGCAGCCTAAGAATTATATTATGTAACAAAAATATACAAGATGTTACCACTACTTACGTGAAAAACAGCATTTGCTCTATTGCACATCTCCAAACATATTTACAAGATGCCCCAGTGGCACATTTGAAACCGATTGTATGTTTTTTCTAAAAGATAATTCAATTAGTTAACTTTTCATTGGTACTATTAACAATTTACTTCATTATAATTAAGGTGAATTATGAACATTTTTCCTTCATAATTAATTTTTTGAATGTCAGGCCAACGAAAGTGATGGGTCTTTCTACTTCCTTGAAATGTTAAAATACCACTGTAATTAATACCCAAGTACAGTTGAGTACCTTTGTGATCCTAAAACACCTTTAATATAATAATTTTCAAATATGTATACACATTTCTTCTTAATACCTTTGCTGGATGTGGATCAACACCATATGTATCTAACTGTGACGCAATTTTGAGAAATTTATTTTCAACTTGAGAGGGACTTTGTCCTTTTAAATCTCTTTTATGGATTTCCATTATTTTTTCTTCATTTTGTTCAGTTTGCTTTAACAAAATTCGAAAACTTGAGACATAGTTACCTACATGAACTTCAGGATCATAGTCGCCTAACTCACCTGTAATTAACTCATTAAATTAAACGTGACTATTTAATAATTAATGTAAAAAACAAACCTTGAATTATTAAAGCAGCTAGCATAATCGATTCATTAGGAGAACATAATCTACCATGTAACAAATCACGTTTTAGCTGCATGAAGATTTGATAACGTGTTATTTCTTCTTTTAATTTGAATGGATCAGGGGGGTAAAATTTGACTCTAAAGCTAAACAAAACTTCCTGCATGTCCTTAACTTGTTTAGTAATCGATTTACCCAAGTCCAGCCAATGCTATAAATGTATGCATTTGTTACACTTATTTTTTATGTTACTAATATTACTGACTCTTTGCTGTGNCAACTACTTTGAATTTATCCTAAACTATAGACCTAATAAAATAAAATATTCAGAAAAACTACTTAAGAAATATCTACAGTGATATACAAAATAACACAACACCAAACACTAACCAAAATAGAAAGTTGTTTATTTTCTAAGACTATGCTTTGTATGAAACTCACTTAGTATGAAATATTTGTCATTTCCCTTCGATGTCATTATAAGCGAATTCTACTGTACCATGCTAGACGCCGGTTAGTTACTTTATTATTAAAGAAAGGCTTCACCTTTTTTAATTGGAATACCTTTTTTGAAGGGCATACCTATTCTACATATCGTTTCATTTTTCAATTACCTTTTTTTTTTACCACTCACCTCATATCAGGTTGTTGGGGTTCATGTTGAGTGATTCAAGATTGATAGCTTATGGTGATTTTTATGAAAAGCCCGAGGTTCATTCAACACCCTTCACCTTCTTTAATACATTATCTGTGATCATTTTGTTACGTAAACACCTAGCAAATTACTTAACACATACATTTTTTTTTTAATAACACTACAGACCGAGTCAAAACTCCGGTGTACAGTATTTATCTATTCCTTATACCAACTTAATTTTGCCACTTAATAAAACATTCGACCTTTTTTTAATTGTTACAAGTAACTTATAATCTTTATTTATATGTTATGAACAATNATATACATGTACTTTAAATCATACAGTCTAATCATACAAATAAAATAATTTAAGAAATTAATGTATTACCTTTACTTAATTATCAGTTATCCCATAAACGCAAAACGCTATTGGAATTAAATTAAAAGCAACCACTACACTGCCGGAGTGTTATAGTACAATAACTCTAACAAATACGCACATAGTACAAAGTACAACAACATATCACATACTCAAAATGCGTGAAGGAAATAAGAGTTAACTGCTGAAAAAACTAACATTTAATCCGCGATCTCTTTGTGTGATTCATAAAACAACTGCTACATATTCATTTCTTCACGCGCTTTTTATGTTAGGTACCTGTAGGCGGTCATACCATTCAATTGTTATGAGCAACCAAACCGCAAAGAAATGTAATACAATCCAGGATGTAACCACTTATGACTTTGGTGATCCTTCTGTTAATTTAAGAATCAATTGAGATACCTGCTTTTAATTTATTTTTAACTCTCAAAAAAAAAAAAAACGAAAACCATTCGCATTGATCATGACGCACAGGAGACTATTATGACATCATCACTTCCATAAACTTTGTTTCATCACGACCTTTTTTTTTTTTGAAGAGTGGACACGTAATATTGAAACAAAATTGACGTACAGTAGTAAAATAGTAATTCTGAACTACTCATTCGAACAAAGTATGTCCGCAGTACTTGTGTATGCTGTATACCACTTTAACATTTCTATTTCCAATGTGTAGGACTAAATGTAATGCTAAACTTTATTATTTATTTTCAATGCTTTTAATACCTTTTTTAAAACTGCTCGGCGTAGATGAGTAATAAATAATTAAACACCCACTGCAGTAAAATTAATTTTAAGCATGCTTACGTTTACAGTGGAATTCGTTTATTATGACTCCGCCTATATTGACCAACCGCTTAATATGAAGTCATTGCAGTGTTAAGTTTGGTTTTCATATTAAATTCTCTATAGAAAAGTTTGGATATGAAGATTCCATTTAAAATGACATATCGTTTATTATGACTGATTCTCAAGAAATCATATCCGGCTATAGTGACCCAAATGATTAATAATAACATTTTCGCTCATTTTTCTGACCCTTCTTATGTATATTGATATTACAATTCGTCGTTCTTTTTCTTTTTCTGTTAATAAATATATACA